>NC_056729.1:1436016579-1436169079 GCF_019279795.1 Protopterus annectens | reverse complement strand
GAAACCCACCAGATTCAGTAGGCAAGATCTGCCCTTGACAAAGCAGAATTGGGTTGAGTCTAGTGTTTGGAGGTCTCCAATGTCATTATTTATCAGGTTCTTTCCATGGTCTTACATACAAAACGAAAAACTTATGGAACTATAAATTTCCTACATTAGTAGATGGTCCTCCTTTACACAGAGATATAACTGCTGCTGCCCTCCCCTCTATAGGGACAAAGCCAGTCTGGAGGCTGTGCTTAAATAGAGATCCTAATGGGGCTGATAAATCCTTATTTAAGCTGTTTAAGAGGCAACCTGGTATACTGTCAAGCCCCACTGAAGCTATGCTTTTAGCTTTAGATAGTATAGTGACAACTTGTTCTTCTGTGATAATTTGCAGTGGAGTGGTGGAGGACATTTCTTGGGATGTTCCAGTTGGTGCACATGTCTGGAAAGATGCATGCCAAAAAGGGGCATTATAATCAATCTCTATTTATAAGCTGTACAAAATAGAGAAACTTTCAACAATGGACACATGTTGGTCAAAAGTTAGGTCACTGATCACGCAAGTTCTCAAATCTCGAACTGAGTCAACAACCTCAGCGGCATACTGTCAACATGACAGTTTGCCTATGGTAGATGACTTCCCAAAGGATACAATAATAACAGCAACAATAATGACAACAATAAATACATTTTTGCCATTTAATTTCAGTCCATGATTTTGGCACCAGTCATTTACTTGAGGCAAACCTTCCTGCAGAGTAGCATAGTCATTTAGGATTCAATGACTGCTCCCAACTAGCAGTCATCTGCAAACTTATTCAGCCAGAGCCTTTTGGCACTGGCTTCTACTTCATAAAATAGATGCCAAACAGGAGGAGGTCCCAACACAGAACCCTGGGGGACTCCACTGGTGACTGGTCTCTGTGGAGGTAACTTCCCGTTTAATTATATACGTCCTATATGTGCGCCAGTTGGCAATCCAGTGGGTGGCATACAGGTTTATTCCCAGTTTAAATAGCTTTTCTACTATAAGAAATGAATTATTTTTATATATTTCTTAAGTTAAATTCATCTAAAAATATTATTAGGGTCCCTCCCACATTAAAAGCTACTCTGCAATTTCTGGGACAAAAAAGGATTACAAAATATGAGAGATGGGCCCAGACAGAGTTTCCCTCATCTCTCTATATAATATCGAAACCCACGCAACATTACATATACCTTAAGATACACTCATGAATTACTCTGCATGCAACTAACAAGCATAACATTTTAACCTTATGTTCACATGGAAGTACTTTCATCCATACAAAGTTTTCAGAACTGTTAATGCTTTACAGTAAGACGTTCTTATACCAAACAATAACTAAATGCTATTGGAGATGGGGAGGGGGGAGATGGTTTGAGACTCAAGACTGGTGTAACAGTACACAAATCATCCAGCTAGCTGATTAGTATGACATTTGAAGCGACAGGCAAGCCAATACACAGACTGCTGAAACTACAATAGTGCAATTAATGCCAAATACTCTTATACTGCAGTTCTACAGTGACTAACAATCAATTGATATAAGAGAAGAGCACAAAAATAACCAAGTATCGCATCTATGAACGCTGAAAGGAAACAGAACTTATCCAATAATGCTGAAACAAATAACACTACCAATGTATATTCGTTGTTATTGCTTTACGGTTTGATTCCTTCATGTACACTTACACTTGTTTTTCTTAATAAATATGGATTAAGTCAAGAGGGGACTAAGACAATACCACCCCCACACAAGATCTAATGAAAAGCACTCGTATTGTCAACACGTTCGAGAATTAAGAGAAACGCTGCGTTTCCAGGCAAAACCCAGCACAGTGCAAACAATTAGAATATGCAGCAGAAATGTACCCCCCCCCCCAAAAAAAAAAGATGCTGACCCCTCTACAAACAACATGCAAGATCATGACATACGTTTCTCCATGAGAGGAAGAGGGCGGGGAATCTACACCTCATCTGCTGCAACGGCCTTCCCAAAAATGAAGTAACAATGAATAGGTGTGAAGTCTAACTCAATACGAACACCTGTTCAACACAACGAAGAAGAGTAAACAAAATATTGCACCAATAACCACTCCCCTGCAACCATTTCAAGCTCCCCAAAGTGGTCTACCACTGCCCCTAGCGCATGTGTAAATCTAAACATTCAGATTATCACACAGCACCCTCACGTAGTGACAGTTAAGGCAAGTGTCAAGAGACACTGACAACTAAAAGCAGAGCACACTTGTCATCTAAATTGCTGTGCTACAACTGGAACACCAGCTGTTTCGTTTGATAACTACGGACCATAGTATGCATCACATGCGGTGTGGCAGGGCTCCACATATAGGCTTCCAATATTCTCTCAGAAATGCAAAAAAAGGCTGCAGGAAACAAACAGCAGCTCCGCTTTTTGGATTAGAAACAAAAACAGGTTATGCCTCAAACTGCACCAACAGCAAATATTCAGTTCTGACAAAATGCTGACAAGATACAACGACATAACACTTACCACTGCGTGTGTAGCTCCAAGATAGGGAGTGTCTGTACTGCAGCTGCAAGATCTCGGCTGGAGGACTTCCAGTCGGGCAGTACAGACGGCTCCGGGGGCCTTCGCCAGAAAAAGTAAACCACGTGACAACGTTGTGTAAACTGATTGGTTAATTTTTCGATTCATTTCACTGTTTCTGTAAAGGTTGCCGTAGTGTCTTTTTGTCGTAAGGAGATTATCTGCATTTAGCGTGTGCTCAAATGTTAATATTCTGGAGAAGTTATGCACTTGGAAGATTTTACACTTACAGTTACTATTGTAATTATTTAACAGGTTGATGGAGGGTGTTTTATGTTATTAACGTAAGATTTTGAGATGGGGGTGGGGTAATAGTTATAGTCTACTTTGTACAAATGCATGATAGAGGTACACTGTATTTCATTTTTAGTCTTTCGGTAACTAAACATTTAGGTATCTGTGGAAAGGAAAGAGAACGATAGAATGAAGTCTTTAATCCACCAGATATGGGTGAAACTTTGGGGCAGAAGTCCTTCTTAAGGTCACAAGTCCAGAAACTGTGGCAAAAGACCAAAACTCATTGAACCTTTTTATATGTGACTTAACTGGAAAATGAATGCAACACAGTGATACCTGCCCGTTTTAACGGGCTTAATCCAGTGCTGGGCATTGTTCGCTTAAAGCGGGTATTCTTATTCGGGGAAACTGTAGAACGTATTTATTTATATATGTGGTGGTAGCCCCGGTGAATCGACAGTCCTCTGAGCTCAGATGCACAAAAGGGGGGTATAAAGACATGGAAAGAATCAAAGCTTTACCCTTAACTACAGGAAGCTCGTTAATAGCTTAGAAGTTTAATCATCTGCAGTAACGGACAGAGTGAGTCAGATTAATTAGTCGATAAATCAATCCAGTACATCAGAATAACAAAACTCTTTACAACTTGTCCTATTTGTAAATGCACCGCACCAGAAAGCGTCAAACGGTAACATGGTAATCAAATTGACTGCACTAGGTAGAAGAGAGTTACTCACTGTTGAGCATAGTAAATAAACACTCGTATAATTTGTGATTCAAAGTTAAGTATCGTGTTAGTGTTAGACATGCTTAGAAAGCTGAGTAGTTACTGCAATCATTAGGTTATGCTTAGTTTTGTGATGTGAGCATGTGGATACTTATCATTCAAGTGTTTTTATTGAGTTTATCATGTTGAGGGACACGATTACAATCAAAGCTCTCAACCTACCAGGGACAATTTTAAAATATTTGTGCTGGTAGCTTGAGACATTGGTTTATAGGTTGGTACTAAGCTAACTCTAACTGCCTTTGTGAGCCATTTTAAGCCTAGCCAATTATCCCTTGTGAGGCTCAAACCCTGGATCATGTGTTTGTAAGGCAAAAATACCTTAACAATTAGGCCAACATTGACAGCATAATATAATGTGAAATAACATGCATTTTCTAAAGTAAAAGAAGTTATAACTCTAATTACTGTAATTACTTATTAAGTGTAATTCATCACCATCTTTTCCGCAATAGTCACCAGTTTTAGGAGGGACAGAGCTAAAATCTGAATCAAAATCAGGGACAGTCGAGAGTTTTGATTACAGTGGTCGTATTTCAGCCACCACCTAGTTACAGATAAAATACACTGTGTACGGAAACCAAATGAGAACATGCCTGAGAAGCACATTGTGTTAATTAGTAAACAGTATTCCATGAAACTGTTGTTAGGTTAGATAGTACCTAATGTATCATCCAAAAGGACATTGATTTAGATGGATTCAAGTAAATGCAAGTCCATTTTCATGAATTGAAATTCTAGGAATTATGCTGATTGTCAGATATAATTTCCAGTCATTACTGTGATGCTTTTTCCGAAGAGAGTGTGTTGAGCAGATGGAAAGAGTACTTTGAGGGGTTGATGAATAAAGAGAATGAGAAGGGGGAGAGGGTTGGATGATGTGGGGATAGTGAATCATGAAGTACAATGGATTAGCAAGGAGGAAGTAAGGATAGCTATGAAGAGGATGAAGAATGGAAAGGCTGTTGGTCCAGATGACATACCTATGGAAGCATGGAGGTGTTTAGGTGAAATAGCAGTGAAGTTTTTAACCAGATTTTTTAATGAAATCTTGGAAAATGAGAGAATGCCTGAGGAATGGAGAAGTGTTTTGGTACTGATGTTTAAGAATAAGGGTGATGTGCAGAGCTGTAGTAACTACAGAGGGATTAAATTGATCAGTCACAGCATGAAGTTGTGGGAAAGAGTAGTGGAAGCTAGGTTAAGAAGGGACGTGATGATTAGTGATCAGCAGTATGGTTTCATGCCGGGAAAGAGCACTACAGATGCAATGTTTGCTCTGTGAGTGTTGAAGGAGAAGTACAGAGAAGGTCAGAAGGAGTTGCATTGTGTTTTTGTAGACTTAGAGAAAGCATATGACAGGGTGCCTAGAGAGGAGTTGTGGTATTGTATGAGGAAGTCGGGAGTGTCAGAGAAGTATGTAAGGCTGGTACAGGATATGTATGAGGGTAGTGTGACAGCGGTGAGGTCTGCAGTGGGAGTAGCGGATGCGTTTAAGGTGGAGGTGGGATTACATCAAGGATCAGCTCTGAGCCCTTTCTTATTTGCAATGGTGATGGACAGGTTGGTGGACGAGATTAGACAGGAGTCCCCATGGACTATGATGTTTGCAGATGACATTGTGATTTGTAGTGTGAGTAGGGAACAGGTGGAGACGACCCTGGAGAGATGAAGATATGCTCTAGAGAGAAGAGGAATGAAGGTCAGCAGGACTAAGACAGAATATATGTGTGTGAATGAGAGGGAGGATAGAGGAATGGTGAGGATGCAAGGAGTAGAGGTGGCGAAGGTGGATGAGTTTAAATACTTGGGATCAATAGTTCAGAGTAATGGTGACTGTGGAAGAGAGGTGAAGAAGAGAGTACAGGCAGAATGGAGTGGGTGGAGAAGAGTGTCAGGAGTGATTTGTGACAGACGAGTACCAGTAAGAGTGAAAGGGAAGGTCTACAAGAAGGTAGTGAGACCAGCTATGTTATATGGGTTGGAGACAGTGGCATTGACAAAAAGGCAGGAGTTTGAGCTGGATGTGGCAGAGTTAAAGATGTTAAGATTTGCAATGGGTGTGACGAGGGTGGACAGGATTAGGAATAAGTATATTAGAGGGTCAGCCCAGGTTGGAAGGTTTGGAGATAAAGCCAGAGAGGCAAGATTACGTTGGTTTGGACATGTGCTGAGGAGGAATGCTGAGTATATTGGCAAAAAGATGCTAAGGATGAAGCTACCAGGTAACAGGAAAAGAGGAAGGCCTAAGATAAGGTTTATTGATGTGGTGAGAGAGAACATGCAGGTGGTTGGTGTGACAGAGCAAGTTGCAGAGGACAGGAAGAAATGGAAACAGCTGATCCGCTGTGGCGACCCCTAATGGGAACAGCCGAAAGAAGATGATGACTGTGATGCTTTTTCCAATTTTTAGTGTATTTCTGTACAAGAGTGTAGCTAGGCATACTGTTTATACTCTACTGAGTACATTTTTTTCTGAGCATCACAATGATGTCATTAATTTAATTGGTTGAAGCTATATAAGACTCTGACCCAGTCATTTTTCTATGTACTACTGAGGAAAGCTTTGTGCTGAAACCGGTCTAGTTCAAATAAATCATTGTATTTAGATTCTCCAGGGTGCTGATTTTCGAGATTGTTTGAGCAAATTAGCCAAGGAAGTATCTACTTTGGAAAATAACCTTAAAAGTAAGAAATTGCACAAATTTGCCCGTGATAAGGAAGACTATGAGAAGGGCAGACAATTTGAATCACAGAGGGGTGTCAGGTTTGCTCAGGGCACCAAGAATGTGTCTTTTGTACGTAAAAAAAGACCTCGGTCTAAAACCAATATTAAAAGTAACAGTACGTGAAGTACTGAAAAAATACCATTGTTAAAAACTGTTACTTTTAATATTGATTGATATGCTGCTCTGATTTGGCGCCAAAACTTCTATTTAATGTGTTTGCAATTAATTTCATGTGGTTCTGATGAAGCTCGGTTTTCGAGTGAAAGCGCTAAACTTTTTGTACTCTGTATTCATTGAACACTATTGGTTTTAATTTCAGTGTCTACTGTCAGTGCTGAATTTACTGTGGGAGGTAGCAGTTTTGCGTGTTGGATAAACTGCTGTGAACTTTTATTCACTTTCTGTCGTCCCAACTTGCAAGTTCTTGGTTCTAACATTTCAAAACATGTTTTATCTGATGAACAACATGCTTTATTGAATAAAGGCCTCGGTTTTATTCCTGGTTTCTTTATTGATGAAAGCTCCTTGGTATCTGACACTTTAGAGTTTTGTAGAAAGATTAACCTCAGAATATTTTTCCAACAACAGGATAAAACTGATGACACTCAAAGATCATCTGATTTTAGATTCCATAAATCATCTTTCACCCCTCCCATGGACAAACATGTCGCTGTTTTTCAGCAGGCAGTCATAAAGGATATACATTTCATTTCAGTTCCATAGATATCATGAGGAATAATCTTTCACAAAAGGAACAACTAGCTCTTACACAACTTAAAAACAACACAGATATTGTCATTATTCCTGCAGACAAAGGGGGTGCGGTTGTGGTCATGGACAATGATCACTATCAAGGTGAAGGTTACAGACCATACTTTCAAATGGAAATAAATCAATTTCTGGAACAGGCAGTTGAGGCTGGTATAATTTCAGAGAAAACCAAAACACATCTGACAGTCAAAGAGCCTGCCAAACAATACCTATATCTATTACCAAAAATTCACAAATCCATACAACAACCGCCCGGCAGACCAATTGTATCTGGCATTGGTTCACTTACGGAACCCCTATCTGCCTTTCTTACTGAAAAATTGAAACCATTATTAACACAGATTCGTGCAAGAATACAGGACACCACTGAATTCTTGCAGATAGTCACAGAATCACAGCTGGATCCGGACTGGTTTATGTGTACCTTGGATGTATCATCTTTATATACTAGCATTCCTCACTGGGCAGGTCTGATGGCATTGGAGTTTTGGCTTAATAAATCAAATCTATATCCGCCAGGAATGAATACACTATTAATATGTATGGCTGAACACATTTTGACCAAAAATGCGTTCTATTTCCAACAGGATTGTTATTGGCAACTTCAAGGGACGGCCATGGGTGCATCTTTTGCACCCATCTATGCAGACCTCTTCATGGGCTACATAGAAGAAACCATTATATACAATCCAATGCACAATATATATTTACCAGAAATTGATATATGGAGAAGATACCTGGACGATTGTTGGTTGGTTTGGAAGGGAGGTAACGAATACCTCCAGGAATTCATGGAATATCTGAATGGGAATATCTGGGGTATTGAATTTATGGAGGAACATCATTTGAATGAAATTCATTTTTTGGATGTTCATCTTACAAGACAATCAGATAATGCACTCCAAACATCTGTTTACAGGAAATTCCCACAATTCAATACTCTTTTGCATGCGGATAGTTTTCACCCCAAACACATCACCAAAAATATTCCCAAATCTCAGTTTCTGAGGATAAAAAGAATATGTTCCTCACAGGATGACCTTATTAAACATCAAACTGATTTAACCAACAGATTTTTGTCCAGGGGATATTCACCGCAGATCATCCACTCAGCCATTCAATCCAGCAATATCAAACCTAGAGATTCTCTTCTACAATATAACAGAAGACGAAGAGATAATGGTTCCAACGTATGCAGATTTGTCATGACCTATGGCCGGAACAGCAGGACTTTGATTAATATCATCAATAACCATTGGAACATACTCAACTCGCACCCCCTTTTGGAGGATTATTTAGGGGAACGGTGTTATTTTTCATATAGAAAGGGCAAATCACTTAGTTCTCACTTTTCTCATTACAAAAGAATAATCCCAAAGGATGACAATCTTACACAAAGGACACTTACAGGAGACAAATTAATTGGCATCTACCCCTGTGGCCACTGCAGCTTTTGCAGCTACATTTTCAAGACCACTAGCTTCACTAGCAAAAACACAGGACAAATATTCAATATTGAATTCTTTGGTAATTGCAGTTCAGACTGGATAATCCACCTAGCTACATGCACTTGTCAGGCCTTTTACATTGGCCAAACATCCAGACAGTTTCGAATCAGAATTTCGGAACACTTGGAGGACATCAGGAACCAGAGAATAACCAATGCACTATACAGACACACAACTAAACATTCCACTACTAAATTTTCATTTACCATCATTGATCGCATTATTGGTAATCGAACCTTTAAGGTAGGGTGGCATGACATTCTTAACAAAAAAGAACGGAGGTGGATAATAAAACTTGGGGGGCTTTTCTCCCCAGGACTAAATGACAAATTATGACTTTCTAGCATTCACTAGTCAGTCTAACTATTTTGTGCAATTGTCATTGTCACTTTATGATTTTCTTCATTCTATTTTGTATATGATTGTATTATGCTTATGCTCATTATTCTACTGTTTATTTAACCATTTTACATTCACCATTCCTTTTCAGCAACCCCATCATTATGTTTATTTCATTTGCATTATTATGCTATATATATAAACATTAATATGACATTTTGAATAGATGAATAATATTCTTTATATTTCCAATGTGAATATTTGTGATGATTTATCATAACTTCTTTTTGCTTTTTTCAACCACAGGAAATGATGTCATTAATCTAATTGGTTGAAGCTATATAAGACTCTGACCCAGTCATTTTTCTATGTACTACTGAGGAAAGCTTTGTGCTGAAACCGGTCTAGTTCAAATAAATCATTGTATTTAGATTCTCCAGGGTGCTGGCTTTTTTTCATTTTTGGAGCTACCGTACTTGCTTGCCTGGCACCAGCCTAACCTGCTAGCTATCTCCTCATACATCACATCAACATGACTTTTTTAGGTCATATTATGTATACAGTGGTCTAAGTGAATGCCTTTAACAAAAGGTGCAGTATTGCTAATCTAAAAACAATAGTTTTAAGGGGAACTGTTCAAAATGTTACTTGCATTTATGATGTGCTTAGGGGCAGCATTTTGCGAGATGTGTGCATTTTTAAGTGTCAGGTGTCTAAGGAATGCTTAGCACTTAGAGCTTGTGAGTAAAAAATGTTTTTTTTTCTTGCTACACTCCTGTTTCTGTATGAGCAAAGAAAAAAAGAGAGATTTTAAGTACAGAACACCAGAAAAAAACAAATGTGTTTTGCAATAAGTAAATCTAAGAAACAAGTTAAGGTGAATGAACATTCTAGCTTGTAATGCCACAATTCCATGAGCTTTCGTGTTTTCTAGTAATTCGGTCCAAACATTGGAATTTCAAATGGTATATTCATCCATCAGTACCACTAGAACTGATTGAAGGAAAAGTGTGGGAGAGGAATAAAAACATCATATGGGAAAGAAAGCATTTGATGTCCTTACATTCACTGTTGCAGTATTCTTTACTAATGGGATTCCCTGCCATGAAGCCCTGTGTCCAGCCAGTTTACAAAAGATTTATGTTGCTTTAAGATACACAGAACATCACTTGCTTACTCCTTGCGTAAGGAAGGGCATAAAGGTGACGTTCAGGCATACCATCCTTGGAACTTTTTTGCCACCAGTCTGAATGATGTTTTAACAGCCGGTCTGTGGTATACATCCGTTTTTCTGTTTGTTGGTTTGTTTGAGCTTGCTCCTGTTGCTGGAGCTGTCACAAGTTGCAGATAAGTACCCAGTTGGGTTTTTGATTATTTTTCTGTTTTGTTTAGTATTGTTTGGAGTTAATGTCATCCAGGAAGGGTAAATGCCAGTGTGGGAGACTGATCCCCCATAAAGACCGTTCTGATAAGTGTCTTTTTTGAACCAAGAAAAAAGGCACTGTAAGCAGTCAGTAACACAGGATCCAACAAGCTAATGCAAAGATTTAATAAATTTGAAGCGCTTTTCGTTTGCTACCATAAGCAAACTTCCTCAGAAAACAATTTTTGAATTTTAAAAACACATTTAAATAGTCACAATTAATACTTATTAGACCAATCATCACTCGCAGCATTAACCACTCACTTAATGTCTCTCTTAAAGAAATCTAACCCACTTAAGAATAAAAATAAATATGTATGTGTATGTGTAACACTAATATATTGATACTAGTTTCAGCTATTAACATCATGGCATGATGAACTGCCAAACCGTATTGTCAAGGGTAGTGTAATCAAAATATAACAATTCAAACTGTCATGCTCATATTATACTGACAGACTAGTAAAAATGTGTTAAAAATGCTGTAATAAACAAATAAACTTGATACAGTGTATTGATATGTTAAACACTATACTTCGTCCTATGTAAAAATGAATATATATATATATATAAAATACAGTAATTAAATAGCACTTTAAAAAATGTTTAAAATGATAATATTTAAATACCAGTAGTACCTATTATAAAAAAGTACATTAAAGGAAACACAACATCAACGCCTAAGACTCCTTAGCTTGAGGATACTGCTAATTGAACATGTTTCGTTCAACCCAGGATGGTTGTAAGCATTTAATCTGATTTGCCAAGACAGTTCTAACTCTTCCAGATGTAAGGGTGCTGGGCCACCCCTTATGTCTGTGTTCACCTGATCTATAACTGAGAATTTGAATTTATGATCCATATAGGACTGAACATGTTTAGATAAGGCATTATCATGTTTATTCCTATTAACGGCATACTGGTGCTCATTAATCCTTTCATGGAGCTTACGCTTTGTTTTACCTACATAAAATGCAGGACAGCTTTGACATGTTGCTATATAGACCACCATCTTCGAATTACAGTTAAATCTTGATTTCAGTCTAATATGAAGACCACTCGCTGTTACCGAATACATATTGTCTACAAATTTACAATAATTGCAGTTTTGACATTTGAACATTCCTGGAATTTTTGGTTGAACTATCGTTGTTGCTCAAGTAAATCCTTAAGGTTCCTACCCCTTCTAAATGTTGCCCGTGGTGTAGCACCCATTTTTACATAAATGGAAGGATTAGTTCTAAATATACCCCAATTTTTCTTAATAATATCCAGACAAATATAACTATGTATATTAAAATGGAGTAATGAAATTCACTTCATTTAGTGTATTACTAATAGGGCTACATGTCATATTGTCTTTGACATCTGAAATAGAATTTAATAATTCAGTATTATTATTAAGTTTAACCCTTAGTAAAGGTTTATATATCCTGTTAGTTCTTTTGTACTGGACTTCTGTTATTAAATCGTCCAGTAACACTACCGGGTAATCTCTATGCAGAAACATGGACGTCATTAGTTGACATTCTTCCACGAATTCCTGGTCATTGCTTACTATTCGTGCAGCTCTCACTAGTTGTCCTTTAACCACGGAACGCTTCTGGTAGTGAGGATGGCAACTTGAAATATGTAAAAAAGAATTAGAGAAAGTACTCTTCCTGTAAATGTTAGCAACATAACCACCTAAATCCATGTTCTTAGATAACCTAATGCCCAAATATGCTATAACTTCTTTATTGAAGTTAGCTGTAAATTGTAAAAATTGTGTTGACTCATTAAACATTTGAACTATAGAGTTACTTGTTTCAACGTCACCTTTTAACAAAATAAAAATATCATCCAAATACCTTGTGTAATAAATAATCAAATAATTAATACTTGTGTTCTTAAAAACGTATTTGGATTCCCAATGAGCCATGATGGAGTTCACTATGCTTGCTCCACATGGGGAACCCATAGCTACTCCAATTTTTTGGAGATAAAATTTGTCACCAAACATGAAAAAGTTGTTATACAAAATAATTTCCAATAGTTCTGTAACGAGTGTCACCACACTAGCAGGAGCATCGTGTTTCTTGAGCAATAAATTTACCCATTCAATAGCTATATCCTGAGGTATACATGTATACAAGTCCCTCACATCGACTGTGAGGAAGTTGTAATCCATGTTGAATTCCAGGCTGTCCACATTTTTAAGAAATGACCAGGAATCCTTACATATTTATTGTTATTTAATCAAATATTTTTGTAAAATTATGTCCACGACTTTAACACAAGGGTAAGTGGGTGACCCTCTACCATCAACTAGAGGTTGCATGGGTGGGTTCACCATATCCTTATGAATCTTTGGTATCCCAAACATGTAAGGATATCTGGGGTAGGTAGTAGACATATAATTATAAATGTTTTGCTCTATTCTCCCTTCTATAAACAAATCTTCTATGCTATTTGTAATGTAGTTGTATGCTTTGTTAATTTCAGATCTAGAACTCGCAACATATGCTGGATTAGCCAATAATAAATTCATCCTTTCTACGTAATCTGAACTGTCAAAAACTACCAAGCCACCACCTTTATGTGGCTTGCAAATACGGATGTCCTGAGATTTCATAAATTCAAGGCATTCGAGCTCAAACTGATTAGTACTTTGAAACATGTTCAATTAGCAGTATCCTCAAGCTAAGGAGTCTTAGGCGTTGATGTTGTGTTTCCTTTAATGTACTTTTTTATAATAGGTACTACTGGTATTTAAATATTATTCTTTTAAACATTTTTAAGGTACTATTTAATTATTGTAATATATATATATATATATATATATATATATATATATATATATATATATATATATTCATTTTTACATAGGGCAAAGTATAGTGTTTAACATATCAATACACTGTATCAAGTTTATTTGTTTATTACAGTGTTTTTAACACATTTTTACTAGTCTGCCAGTATAATATGAGCATGACAGTTTGAATTGTTAAATTTTGATTGCACTACCCTTGACAATACGGTTTGGCAGTTCATCATGCCATGATGTTAATAGTTGAAACTAGTATCAATGTATTAGTGTTACACATACATATTTATTTTTATTCTTAAGTGAGTTAGATTTCTTTAAGAGAGACATTAAGTGAGTGGTTAATATGCTGCGAGTGGTGATTGGTCTAATAGGTATTAATAGTGACTATTTAAATGTGTTTTTAAAATTCAAAAATTGTTTTCTGAGGAAGTTTGCTTATGGTAGCAAACGAAAAGCGCTTCAAATTTATTAAATCTTTGCACTAGCTTGTTGGATCCTGTGTTACTGACTGCTTACAGTGCCTTTTTTCTTGGTTCGTGGTTGTTAGCATTTCAGTTTTTGTTTGTTCGATATTGGGCATGGCAGTGAGTCAGAACAGTTTCCAACCTAGTGAGACACCAGAGTTACTGAGGAGCTGCGATAGTGTGTCTATGGACACACCAGCTAACGAAGATACACTAGGTAAAAATAATATTTTGGATTCCTTATTATCCAGGATGGAATTGATTTTTCACCTCCTTGACCGGTTAGACACTCAACAGAAGGAGTTTCGTGATGTATTACCGGTCCTTAAGTGTTCCACCTTAACCACTTTTCCTCCGGCGAATGTGATTGATAACAACCAGGAGGCAATGAGTACGCCGACAACTTCCTTTATTACTTCAGCCTCAAGGCCGGAAGCAGAAACTGACATGGCCCTAGTTTCACAGGGGCAACAGCTTCAACAACAACCGGTTTCCAGTGGCCTGCCTCATCCGTTGGACAGCATGGGAGTACCAGATTTACCTGAGATTCGTAACATTAATTTGATGAGTGATATACCATTCCAACAACTTTGTGCTGCTAGTACCGTTCCTGCCATGGGTGAATTTGTTACATCGGGGTTACCATAGTTAAACAAATGGCTTTCTGAAGGTTTTTCTTTCACTAAAGCCACATCTATGAACACGGAATCCCAACCTCACGATAAAGGTAACAATATTTTATTCTTAGACATAGTGGCAAAGTTAAAACTTTTGGATAGCCACTTAGTGAAAATGAAAAAATTGCAACTCGAAATTGCATACTTTCGTGAATGTCTTTCACGGAAGATAGTGCCAAAAGGCTTAAGGCATTATCAGTTTCCTACAGGATTGGTTGCTAATTCAATTTTTCACAAAGAATTGGTAGAGTTGTTTGACCAGCAAGGGTTTCAATTGTTGGAGCTCATGGTTAAACATTACACTATTTGGGTTGATGAGCTTAACAAAAAGGTATCAGAATTGGATATGAGCATTAAACTTGACGTTGATTTTTATAGGTATAAATATGAATACACTTGCATGTTTTCTAGCATTGACCAATACTTGGTTAAATTGAAAAGCAACAAGATGAAGAAACTTGACCGCGATAGTAAATTATATATGGAGGGGGTTGCATATCCAATCCCCACAGCGGCTCAAGTCTGGCATAATAATTATACAGTTTCTAACTTGTATAATTCTAATAATGTCAGTGCAGAAAACAATCAATCTCAGTGCGAGAATGATAATATACAACCTTCAGCTACAAATTCAGGGAATCAAAATGAGCAACAAGAACTAAGGAGGAGTGAAAGGTTATTTCATCTCCAACATGACCAGAACAGTAATGCTCAGGTGAATCAGAATTCAAATTTTCAGTCAGCCAGTTATATAGGGACCAGACCAAAACAGCAGAACAATTATCAGATGAAGAAAGCACAGCGGAAACAGAACAAATGAAAAACTTAACAGTAGACCATGTTGATACAAGTTTTGTTTCTGATGTAATTTGTTTAGTGTCACCAGATGATATGGTGGAATTTGTTTTGCCTGAGGCTGGTATAGGGCCTGAAGGCTCTAGCAGTCTAAGTGTATGCTTAACATCTAAGCCAATTGTTATTACTAATCATTCAGGAGACTTTAAAGTATTTAATTTTTCATCTGCTGTTATACCTTCAGATATAGTGGATTTTCTGTCTAAAGGTTATACGTATGTCCCTGAGCAAAAACTTAATTTAGTCAAAACTATCATTGACCTAAAGTTTTTACCAGGAAGCTCAATTTTAATTTGATGATGGGTGGTGTAGTGAATGACTCAAATGTGAGCCAATTTTATATCTCTAGTACTTTTAACCCCCCCTTACATCCTCTATTACAAGTCTTTGAACAACTTTGTGAGTTAGACATTAGACACAGTATTAATAAGGGGCTACCTGTTACAGTTAAAATACTAAGTTTGAGCTCAAATGCCTTGAATTTATGAAATGTCAGGACATCCGTATTTGCAAGCCAGATAAAGGTGGCGGCTTGGTAGTTTTTGACACTTCGGATTATGTAGAAAGGATGAATTTATTATTGGATAATCCAGCATATGTTGCAAGTTCTAGATCTGAAATTAACAAAGCATACAACTACATTAGAAATAGCATAGAAGATTTGTTTATAGAAGGGAGAATAGAGCAAAACATTTATAATTATATGTCTACTACCTACCGCAGATATCCTTACATGTTCGGGATACCAAAGATTCATAAGGATATGGTGAACCCACCCATGCGACCTCTAGTTGATGGTAGAGGGTCACCCACTTAACCTTGTCCTAAAGTCGTGGACGTAATTTTACAAAAATATTTGATTAAAGAACAACAAATATGTAAGGATTCCTGGTCATTTCTTAAAAATGTGGACAGCCTGGAATTCAACATAGATTACAACTTCGTCACAGTCAATGTGAGGGACGTATACACATGTATACCTCAGGATATAGCTATTGAATGGGTACATTTATTGCTCAAGAAACACGGTGCTCCTGCTAGTGAGGTGACACTGGTTACAGAACTATAGGAAATTATTTTGTATAACAACTTTTTCATGTTTGGTGACAAATTTTATCTCCAAAAAATTGGAGTAGCTATGGGTTCCCCATGTGGGGCAAGCATAACGAACTCCGTCATGGCTCACTGGGAATCCAAATACGTTTTTAAGAACACAAGTATTAATGATTTGATTATTTATTACACAAGGTATTTGGATGATATTTTTATTTTGTTAAAAGGTGACGTTGAAACAAATAACTCTATAGTTCAAATGTTTAATGAGTCAACACAATTTTTACAATTTATGGCTAACTTCAATAAAGAAGTTATAGCATATTTGGACATTAGGTTATCTAAGAACATGGATTTTGGTGGTTATGTTGCTAACATTTACAGGAAGAGTACTTTCTCTAATTCTTTTTTACATTTTTCAAGTTGCCATCCTCACTACCAGAAGCGTTCCATGGTTAAAGGGCAACTAGTGAGAGCTGCATGAATAGTAAGCAATGACCAGGAATTCGTGGAATAATGGCAACTATTGAAGTCCATGTTTCTACATAGAGGTTACCCGGTAGTGTTACTGGACGATTTAATAACAGAAGTCCAGTACAAAAGAACTAATGGGATATATAAACCTTTACTAAGGGTTAAACTTAATAATAATACTGAATTATTAAATTCTATTTCAGATGTCAAAGACAATATGACATGTAGCCCTATTAGTAATACACAAAATGAAGTGAATTTCATTACTCCATTTAATATACATAGTTATATTTGTCTGGATATTATTAAGAAAAAATTGGGGTATATTTAGAACTAATCCTTCCATTTATGTAAAAATGGGTGCTACACCACGGGCAACATTAAGAAGGGGTAGGAACCTTAAGGATTTACTTGAGCAACAATGATGGGTTCAACCAAAAATTCCAGGAATGTTCAAATGTCAAAACTGCAATTATTGTAAATTTGTAGACAATGGGCAGGATTCATGATGGCTTGCACAGAGTCTAAGAGTCGTGTAAGACTCCATGCAGCCATAGCGATCCAGGAACAGCCCAAAATACCATGTAAGGGACCAGCTAAAACGTCTCTTACACGGGCAGGGCGTGGATATGCTAATTACCTCACTTGCAGCCGAAAGGCATGCAAATGAGGTAGATTAGCGATCCACGAAGCTGAAACCAGCCCGTGTAAGAGTCGTGTTAGGTGCAGAAATGTACTCAGTTGACAACTGAGTACGTTTCTGCAAATAACACAATGGAGCCATGTCAGCTCCAAATAAAGTGTGCATATGTGTCAGGCAGCATGCCAATGGCCAAATATGTGGCCATTGGCATGGTAACCCGATGCAAACATGAAAAAAATAAAAAAATTTTTGGCGATCGGCGATGTTTAAACGCAGCGCAGCCCTGCGCAAACGGGCTGCGCTATATAAAACATAAAAATAAAGGTTTTAAACCTACAAATGTGGGTTTTATGCAATGCATGGATTTACAATGCAGGGTCTAGCAGACCAAAAACAACATGGCCACTGTTTAGCGGTTGCTAAGGGGGGAAGCTGAGTGTAAGACATGTAACTAAGCATTAGTAGGCAATCCTATGTAAATGAGTGGTAGGATAGAGAATCTTACTGTCACAAAGCAAATGAGCACATTCTGTGTAGTGTAAGAGTTAGATAAGGGGGAGTAACAGAGTAGGAGATAGGTGACATCACAGGGGGGAATGTCAGAAAGAAATCAAGCTCATTGGAGCAAAGTGGTATGTGAAAGATGTCAGTCACACAGCATAGAAAGAGGAGTGTCAACAGATAAGCATGGGAAAATCAAGAAATGGAAGGTGTACACTGTGGCTAACACCAAAGTTTCTTGCTGTGAGTGCATGCGCGTGCTGGGAGGCACTAGTAACACAGAGTAGGCGCGTGTAAGGCAGAGTAAGCATGTAGGAGCCTGTTTAAAGATCTGTAAACCTGTTTGCGCTGGTGTGCACGCATTTTAACCCAAATAAGCAGATTCTAGTCCATGTAAGCATGTGTGCGCACGTGGTAGCCACTGTGAGCGTGTTTTTGCTGGTATGCGTGCTGCTCCCCCCTGAGGAAACAGAGAGGAAAAAGGAAGCAGAAGAAATAGTAGGAAGCTAGCAGGGAATACTGGTAGAGCGAGCAGGTGAAAACAATTAGAAGCAGGCATTTACACAGGCAGAATACTAGCCCAGCCCAGCACTTAAAACACTGCAAACAGCATTGCAGTATGTTTCTCTCAAGAGACACTGCAAGACAGGAGTAAGCTAGTAGAAGTGAAAACTGAAAAAGCTGCACTCAGACCAAACATGCTAGGGGCTGCCATAGCTGTTATAAGGAGACATAGGAGACTTGCTGAGGGTGGTGACAATGCAAATGCTGCCAGACAACCCACAGTGAGGAGACGGAGAAGAGTGTACAGGTCCAGGGTCACCTACCAGGGGTTACATGAGCTGGAGATAGTGGAGCGCTATAGAGTGGACAGAGACCTCCTGCAACAAATTGTTGAGCTGTGCAGGCCACGCCTCACACACAGAACCAACAGAGGGGAACCCATCCCAGTGGAAACCAAGGTATGTGTTGGCCTAAGAATACTAGCAACAGGTACCTTCCAGAGACCAACTGGTGATATGATGGGGATCTCACAGGCATCAGCATCCAGGGTACTGCACCAGTTCCTGGATGCCATGTCAGCACATGTCGGAGATCATGTATATTTCCCCAATTCCCATGAGGCATTGGCCAGCAATATGCGACTCTTCCAGCAAATAGCGGAATACCCTGAGATAGTGGGTGCAATAGACTGCACGCATATATGCATCAAGGCACCAGCTGGTGAGCGGGGTAGGGCCTACATTAACCGCAAGCGCTTCCCCTCCATCAACTGCCAGGTTGTGTGTGATGCCCAGGGCATAATAACGAATGTGTGTGCTGGCTGCCCTGGAAGCTACCATGATTCCCATATCTGGCATCTGACACAGCTGTACCAGACATTTGCCAATGGGGACATCCCACATGGTCACTTAGTGGGGGATGCTGGATATGCACTGGAGCCGTGGCTGATGACACCCATCAGAAATGCACACACACTTGAACAAGAACACCATAATGAGGCACACGCACAAACACGAAATGTAATAGAGCATGTGTTTGGGCTGCTCAAGTCATGGTTCCGGTGCCTGGACACATCTGGTGGAGCCTTGCAGTACTCACCAACTACATGTACCCAAATTGTCATAGTATGTGCTATGCTACATAATATGATTCTGCGAAAACAGCTGCAGCAGGACCAGCATAGGGGCGGGACAAACATCCCCCCACCATTGCCAAGGCCATCACAGGCAGAGCGTGACTCGGAGGAGCAACAACCTGAGCCTGACCCAGTAGGCCCTGGCCTTGGCAAAGAGGCAACACTTAGCACATACACTGGCTCAGTAGGAACCCTGGGAATGATACCCCTCTCTGACTCACTCATATAGTAAAAGGGACGCCTAACATGACACAACCTGCTTTCAAACATGTACAGGGAGTGTAGTATGTGCATCCGACATAGGCAGCCCTGCAGCACCACCTGAGGCATGATTGCCATGTGTTAAGCAATGTAACACCATCTAGTATATGCAAACATGATGACCCTGCCTAACATCTCACCCTCACCAAGCATGATGCCACACTATGAAGACAACAAGATCAAGTACAATAATTGGCTGAAGTATTGCTGTTAGTCAAAGGGGAACAAATCACTGACAGCCTGGGATGACATGCCGAGCAAGACATGATGCTCCACCTGCTAGGGATGGCATGCACCCAGCACACCTGGCTGTGTGGATACTGGCAAAGGCTGTTGTCACCCCCACTGTACCTTGAATAGGTAAGGCTGGAAACACAAACCCAGCACCATAGGTAGCACAAGGGATAACAACCTGGACGTAATGCTACCCAATGCCAGAAGTCTAAACTGCAAGATGCATGCAGACCAAACCCACCTCAGCATGGAGAATGGTAATATCTGTTCTGTAACAGAAACCTGGGTCAAGGCTCAGAAGAGCACCCTAATACTACCAGGTTATGCCTTATACCATGCTTTACAGCCCCAAAACATGGAACAAACTACAATAGGAGTGTGGCTATCAATAATTGTCAAGGATAACCACATCCCCAGGTTGGTACCACAGCAAGAAGCAGCATGGACTATCCATGGGCAAGTAACAGTGGCTGAAACTGCGTCCCAGTTTGCAGCCTGTTACAGACCACCCTCCCAAACCCAGGAACCCCAGTCAGCCTTCCTGTAGACAATGCAGAGTATAAATGTCTCACCAAATACCAAACAAGGCACACACAAATTATGACATAGGTGGTAATCCATTATGTACGGAAGAAGAAATCAGGGACCTAGGGACACAAGTGGACAGTAACCTATCATGTGACACTCACATTGCCAAGGTGGCCAGGAAGACCTGCTATATTGCCCACCTTAACATGAAAGGATGCACATGTAGATCAAGAGAGGTCACTGTGCCCCCATACTCTTCTCTTATCAGGCCCATACTTGAGAACAATGCCCCATTTTGGATGTACCTTACCTGACACCTGCAGCAGTTAGAAAGACCCCAAACGTACCTCACCAAGAGGATAAAGGGTCCAAACATTTGCCATCTGCTGCCTGGCTGAAGAAACCCCAGCCCAAGTCACATGCATACTGCCCAGTCAGAGGCGATGTATGCCTGATGTACAAGGCCATGTCCAATCCAGAATGAATGGACATGCTCCACTGCAGAAACTCCAAATCCAGCAGAGACACCACAGTGAGATATCTGAACCTCAACACATAGATAAATAGGATGTGCTGGAGGGACAGATTCATAACCCAGAGGCTTCTTACACTCTGGAACAGAATCCCAATCCATGATAGGCTGAGCTCCACACTCATACTCTACAAGAGAAATCCAGTCAAGTGCATGGGAGACAGTAGGTGTACACTGGGGGCCATCTGTGTGTCACATCTAGTAAAGTAAACCCTAAATGGGCATAATATGCACATTGCAATGGGTGTCGAAAGCCACACACAGTCTGTCTAGGCTCAAACATGGCCAGGGCAGATAGCCTAGTATGAGCCTATGAACCTATGATGATACAAATTGTGCAGGACACAAAGGATAATCACACAGCTGTCCTAACTGATGGTAGGAACCATGGTGATAATCCGCAGATATGCTCTGCATTACTCAAATATCACAAACAATACACCAAACCCACACACATTGCCAACATCCAACCTAACAGATTCTTTGCAAAATCCCCACCAGCACCAAACTGCCAAATATCTATCCCAGCAGAGTGCTGGCCCCCTGACATTGCAGATGCTGAGGTAACAGCCAGCATCTACAAAGCAAACCACACAGCATCAATGGTACCAGATGGTGTCCTGGGTTGTGTCCAACAAGAACTGTAAGAAGAATGGAACACCAAATAGCACTACTGCTCACTCTCAGTCTTACCACAGGATATATACCCAAAGAGCAGTGTACAGCAACACTGGTCTCTCACCACAAAGGTGGTGCCTGAATGGATACTGCAAACTATCACCCCTCAACCCTGACTATCTTGGTCGGCAAAGTAATGGAGAGGATGATCATGGACCCCAGGAATAACGAAATTGGGTACCTACAGACATTGGACCCTACCCAGTGTGGCTTTCATAGGGCAGATCCTGCCCCTTAAACATGTCTGACTCATGTGAAACACGCATCAAGGCCATTGATGAGGGGAATGTGGTTCACACAGCCTGTCTGGACCTTGCTAAACCCTTCCATGCAATACCCCAGTTGTTCAGTACAGATAAGCTCACCAGCCTAACTATAAACCCCTATCCAAGTAGATGGGTTGCAAACCAGCTCAAGGACAGAACTAACCTGGTCAGAAATGCTGCAGCCATGTCAGACTACAAACCAGGTACAACTGGCATCCCACAAGGCACGGTCCTGGGACCTCTCTTGTATGGTATATATGTCACATAGGTACAGGCCAACATGGAAGGACTGTGTCTGAACAGGTTCGCAGATGACTACAAACTGCCCACCATATCGGACCCTCCAGCTGACACAAGCATCCTACAAAAGGCACACATAGAAACAGACAAGTGGTGCCACAGCCATGTCAACAAGCAAAATGTAGAATAGTGTATAGTCATCTCCTGTGGAAACACAGTATGTGGCCACAAATTACCACATAGGTGTTAACCCATTAAGTACATCAGGAGCAATAAGAGACCTGGGGACACAAGGTGATAGATATCCTGCATGTGACAGTCATGTGTCTGTAGTGGTTACAGAAACATACCATATACCAACCTAATCATGAAGGTAAGCACAGCTTGGTCAGGGGAGGTCATTGTGCCTCTTCAGTCATCCATCAGCAGCCTCACAATTGCGTACAATGGCCCTTGTGGGATGTACCTTAGCAGACACCTGCATCAACTGGAAAGACCCCAAAAATACCCCACCAGGAGGATCTCAAAGCTGTAACAGATGCCATGTGTTGCCTGATTAAACAAACTGCAGCTCCACACAGTGCCATACCGCCTGGCTAGAGGTGATCTGTGCCTGATGTATAAAGCCATGACCAAGCTGGAATGAATGGACATTTGGCACCATGTAAAATCTGAATGCTGGTGACCTATGCACATGACAGGCCTGAACCCCAGCACTGACATAAACAGGACATGCTGTACTGATTGGTCCATAACCCAGAAGCTCACTCCACTCATGACTAAACTCCCAGTACAGGTTATCCAGGGAGTCCCTCATTGACTGTCATCCAGAGGAATCATGATGACTGGATGGGAGATGGTAGGTTTACCCTGGATATCACCTGTATGTCACGGGTAGACAGAGGCACAGCACACTAACCTTGAAATATGTCATGGCAAACACCAGTAAATATGTGTGTTGAAGGACAAACACTCTCTGGCTAGCATTGCAAATGGCCTAGGGCACATGGCCATTGTTTGTCACTGTCCACACAAGTTGTGGAATACATTAACAATGTCGGACAATCCTGTTCTATGTTGTCCATATCTGAACAAAAAGCAACATGGTCATATCTGCACAACTGGCCCTCAACCAGTCTGGTGTGCTCACTATAAATATTACAAGCAGTGATAGGACTGAAACTGATGATACTGTCCACCACAGTGAAAGCACTGAACCAGTACACTATACGACAATACACTGTTTGGTCAGTATGACAGGATGTTGACAACTGTATGCAAACTATCCCATGGCAACCCTGCAGGCACAGCATAATGCCTGTTAGGTTCAGACACAAAGTAGTTGGGCAGTAAGAACACAACCTGACGTCCAACACTCAACTGTACATGTGAAATATAGATTAAGTCCACACACAAACACAAATGTGGTGGACCACAGATCTCAACATATGGAAAGTTCACACTGGGCATGCTCGCACACACAGATAAATGAGACGTGTCAGTCAAGAAGTCATATAAATGAGACATGTCAGTCAAGAAGCCATATAAACTGTGAACTGGGCATGCTCACATATCTGGCATTTGTATGTGTTAATATAGGAACCTCCCACAATACAGAAATCTGCCCAGTGCACACAGTGAAATTACAACAGAGACATAAGTAAAGTAGTGGATCCCACTCATATGCAAACATCTGCGACAGTACACAAGTTGTTCATAGAGATAGGGAAAGCTATGGCAATAAAGACCCACAAACAGTTTATGAGCAACAGATACTTGCATCTGACAGGTAAACATATGGCCGTAGAGTTCAATACTAGGCTGTTGTCCCTAGGGAATACAGAAGGCTATCCACAGTGTATTTGGTGTCTGTCTCCGCAGTACAGTAGGCCACTGTGCCTCTGCAAAGTTAATGCATATATATGCTCTCCCCCTTACTGATGGATAGTAACAGATGTACATACCTCTTCATAAATAATGATGTCAGCACACTATACATATGTCAGGAGCACAAATGATGCCCAGTAATTTGAATAGCGTGCTCAGCTACTGTGTCTCCCACAAGTGTCATAACATAGTTAGGCAGGGGTTTGAATCCTGCAAATGCTCAGTGTGTGTGTGTGTATGTGTGAATGGGGGGGTAGGGTGTGTGCAATTCTATGTGTAAGAGAAATGTCCCTTTTTGCAACTAGTACAACACACCACATGCTGCATATTCCACTGTCTAAACACTGATGATGTCAGCACCCTATAAGTACAGCAGGAGAAAGCAAGCCTCCCAGTAATGCCAATAGTGCGCTCTGCTACTGCATCTCTCACAAGTGTCATAACATAGTTAGGTAGGGGTTTGAATCCTGCAAATGCTCAGTGTATGTGTGAATGTGGGGGGGGGGTAGGGTGTGTGCAATTCTATGTATAAGAGAAATGTCCCTTTTGGCAACTAGTACAACACACCACATGCATATTCCACTGTCTAAACACTGATGATGTCAGCACCCTATAAGTACAGCAGGAGAAAGCAAGCCTCCCAGTAATGCAAATAGCGTGCTCTGCTACTGCATCTCTCACAAGTGTCATAACATAGTTAGGTAGGGGTTTAAATCCTGCAAATGCTCAGTGTATGTGTGAATGTGGGGGGGGGGGGAAGGGTGTGTGCAATTCTATGTGTAAGAGAAATGTCCCTTTTGGCAACTAGTACAACACACCACATGCTGCATATTCCACTGTCTAAACACTGATGATGTCAGCACCCTATAAGTAGAGCAGGAGAAAGCAAGCCTCCCAGTAATGCAAATAGCATGCTCTGCTACTGCGTCACTCACAAGTATCATAACACAGTTAGGGGTTTGAATCCTACAAACCCCATGTGTGTTTTTGTCACACAGTTTGTCCATGTGTGTGGGGTGTTGTTCCCAATATTGCACGACATAGATTATATCAGTAATGCCAATGCACACATGATGTATGTGTGTGCCACATACACATATGTACCTGTGACCTTCAATAGTTCCCATGTCTGAAGCCTGCCTTGTGTGAATACATGGAATTTGCATTAGACAACTTTATGACTGTGGTTTTCTGTGCAGGGGCTGCATGTGGTATGTGAATATACAGTGTGAGCTGTATATGGTGTCATCCTACCAGCAAAGGATACACGTCTGGTCTGGAGCATATAGTCCACATGTTGTTGATGAACAGGTGCAGCATGTTTTCACCTCTTGTGGGAGTGGTAACAAGTTGTTCCATAGCAGTTCAGTGAATAAATGCTAGGAACCTTTCAGCTAGGGTCTTGGAGCTAGAGTAATGCTCACACTCTATGTTTGGGTAGTTGCAGTCCACCCATATAATGGTGTTTGTAGAGACCGTCATATTCCCAGTGTTGTCAGGAAGGCAGGTGGGTTTCCTGGGTATGGGAGGGTGGTGTGTGCCAGGCTATGAACCTGAAGGCAGTCTAACCCACTGTTAGTTGCACATGGATAGGCTCTGATGCTTTGTGCTGTGCCACCAACCTGGAGGTGTGTGTATCTGTGGTGCCTTTGGATACTTCCCCCCTGTTCTGGTTTGGTGCATGTTTAGGGGACGACAAGCATGGTATGAGGTATAACCTGGCAGTGATGGGGTGCACCTGGGAGCCTTGAACCAGGATTCTGTTACTGCACAGATATTGCTGTTCTCCATGCTAAGGACAGTTTCCAGTGCATGCATCTTGAGGTTTACACTGCTGGCATTGAGTAGCATTACTATTAGTGTCCTATCCCGTGTGATACCTGTGGAGGTGGCTATGTAATTTGAGCCTTGCATAAAAAGGCACTATGTGTGTAGCAAGAGCCTTTGCCAATATACAATGGCCCATGGGTGACAGGTGCAAGCTGTCCCTGGCAAAGCATCGTGGCTTGTCTAGCATGTAATCCCACGCTGGCAGGCATTGGATCCCCTTTGAATGACACCGAAACATAAGCCAATTGTAGAAATTGATCATCCTGTCTTCATATTGTGGCAGCATTCTTGGTGAGGGTAAGATGCTACTCAAGGTCAGGGTCATACCAGCCTATGCCATATGCTCAGAGAGACCCTCTATGTCCCCTATCATGTAGTCCAGGGAGGTACGTCACAGGTCATTCACACTGGCATGGACAATGACTGAGTCATATTTGTACATGCCTTGGAGTGACCTGTATGCTTGTGTTATGTGGTGGATCATAGTGCCCGACGGGCATCTCACCGTGACCTTCTCCTTGTTCAGCCTGGTGAGTGGGACCTCAGTGTACCTGATGATAGAGGTACCTATTACAACTGTAGCAGGTGTGTTGTGTAGCCTTATGGGCTCTGACTGTTTGACACACAGGCTTTGTGAGCTATGTGTTGCACGTGCTCTGTTCTGGCATAACGTTTGCTTGTGTGTCTGCTTCAGAGGTGTCTGCTGCTCAGGCAGGATGCTATTCTGAGACTCCAAGAATGTTCCTGTGTGTTTATGTGTTTGGATTGCTGTCGTGGTAGGTCTATGTGAGACTGGTATTGTATTCACTGTAGTATCCCACTCCACCTGACAGGTTATGCCAGTACTGAGTTAAGAGAGCTTAGCCCCCAGTTTGGCTATGTGTTTGCATCTCTCACATGTGTTGTAAGTTTATGGGAAGGGGAGTGGGTTGTCTGTGTACATGAGGCAGCTGTAACATTGCCACATGACTCACAGATTCACCAACAGGACCAGAGAGGAGATTGACAAGTGACCTTTGCACATGCTACCATAGTATTGTGAATTCCATAATAATTAACAACACATAGGGCCAATGGTGAACAAGGTACTCAAGGTGAGTATGTGAGGGTGTAGTGCTTCTGATTTGTTAGTGCTGGCATACATAAATGCTTTTGTGACCAAATGCCAGGTAAGTCATATGCAATGTATTACAGGCAACTTACATGCAAACAGAACAAACAGTGACGTTCTGTCAGGTGAGACATGGACATCAGTACAGTAAGCAATACAGATGTCACTAGGGATCCACAGAGGTGCTGTAAATCTGCATTGCAGGTGGAATCAGTGTTTCAGGGAAATAACAAGCAAACATGCATACAAACAAAGCTACAGTCAGCAGGCCTGGATCTAGTCTATGCTACAACAAACAAGGTGTACCACTTCCAGTAGGTTACAGTGCAGGCACTATAAGCCTGTACCCAGAAATTCACAGGTCAGATGGGCAGGGTCCAGCCTCACCTCCCACAAGTGTACAGACCATGTACCTTCGTAATGTAGAATAACCGGCCTGAAACCCATGTGCTCATACCTGAACTAATACACATTTTGAATAACAGACACTGAGCCCTCACTCAGCAGTTCCAAACTTAGTAGGATGTATGCTACCTGTCCTGGCACCACAGTATCCTTGACATTTATGAAGACTCTCCCTCCTGTCATAGTTAGTTCTGTGTTTTGGGGCTGTCAAGCATGTTATGAGGTGTAACCTTGTAGTGCTAGGGTGCTCTTGTGAGTCTTGAACCTGTTGTGTATTACTGCACAGATATCAACATCCTCAAACATCCTCATTGCAGAGTCGAGTGTGGACAGCATGCAACTTGCAGTTTACATGTCCATCATTGAGTATCAATACTTACATTTTCTTATCCCCTGTGCTACGTATGTAGGTGGTCTTCTGTTGACAGCCTTACCACCAGTATGCAAAGATGTGCAGACATTACACTATGGTAAGTACTATGGGTGCACAAAACAATACAATGACAATCATACTGTTACTGCATCAGGCATGCTGGGATATACCCACAATGATATCATTACACTGTACTGTTGACAACATGATACTATTACTACACTTCTATGTAGTCACCCTGTGCATCAGCACCATGTTAACCTGTTCCTGCACCGATGTTACAGATTGCAGGAGGTGGCACAGTTTCATCATATGCACAGGGTGTGTACTTGGTATGCCTGAGTCTGCCACTGATACAACCAATTGACATGTATGTGTGTGTGTTGGTGAGGGACAGCAGTACAAGATGGGGCAATGTTGATGCAGTGTGTGCGTGTATGCGGTAGCCCTAGGTGTTATCAATTCGCATGTGTGTATGCATGCACACAGTTCCACCTCATGGCTGTCATATACAGGTGTTTGTGGACATCTACAGACTGTACCTGCCAAGTCATACAGATCACTGTCTCTGGCCACGGACACGGTACCTGTGCCTGGCAGGGGTGCTACGGACCATATCAGGTACTAAGCCAGACTGGGTACTGTCATCAGAAGCAGGTGGTTGGTGACTGGAGACAGGTCCCTGTTGGGACTGCCCAGAGCCACATGCACGTGGTCGCCTGGGGCGGTCTGATGACAGCACAGACCCAGCATTGCTGGGGCTGCTGTTGGCACTATGGGAGCGGCCGCGGGCCTGTTGTTGTCCGTGATGACTGCCAGCTGCTGCTGTTGCTGGCATATGCCCACGTCGACATCTCAGCCGTCCACCATTGCCCTGGCTCATGGACATGTAGTTGTGGAACAGATCTAATGTGTCCCCCCAATGTCTGTCAATGACCTCGGTGAAATTACGGATGGCAGCCGGAACATCACGCATACTGTCATTCATAGCTGTGCGACATGCTCTCAGCTCCCTCAGACCCTGTCTGTTGTACCGTTCCATACATGACTGTGCCTGCATTACAGCCCGAAACATAGCTGAGGTTGAAAGACCACTGTGGGCATGTCTGACAGGGGCAGTATGCCCAAGTATGCTCCCACGAGAACCCCTGGACATCTGCCTGTGTGGTACCATGTCAGGACCCTGGCCATGGCTGCTGTGTGGGGATGCATGTGCCACCGATACCACATTACCCTGGTCAATGCCCACTGTATCCTGTCCATCACCTAGGGACATTGGTGACAAAGGATGTATTGGCAGGATGACTGTGAGCATTGATGGGGTCGACAGCTGTGTACTGTCAATTGGCTGACCAACGACGGACCCTGGCACACCTCCCTGTGCCATTACACAGGTATCATCATTATCGCTATCCATGGCAGCTGATTCAGGTTCCCTGCTGCACAACACCAGAGCAGCACCAGAACCCATGGGAGTAAGACAGGAAACACAGTTTACAATGTGTACACAATGTTACCACTGATACACACAGGCACACATGCACACATGAACACATGCGCACATGCACGCATGCACACAGGTGCACATGCACACATGCACATGCACAGAGGTGCACATGCACACATGCACATGCACACAGGTGCACATGCACACATGCAAATGCACACAGGTGCACATGCACACAGATGCACATGCACATGCACACATGCACACTCCTCAGTATATGAGATATCAACACACAGACACAAACACACCTGCAACCAAACACATAGCACTACTGTTTGAGCCTATTATTACTATTAGTATCAAGAGTATTGAAGGTATTGTTATTACACACTCACCAGCATGGATAGGCTGCCTTGCTGTTACACCAGAGAGACCTGCAGAAATGAGACATTTATTGTCAGTGGGCACAACTGTGCCATTGATACTGTGAGTATGATACAGTTCAGTAGTACAACAGTTGGCTTTCACAGGTCTACTGCTGATATTGAGAATATCACTCTTGCACAATAATTACCAAGATAACAGCTACAAACCGAGGACACACCTCACACATGCATAAACTACCAGTGTACAGAACAGTCAACTATACATATGGCATGTTACCTGCACGCTCTGAGTCCTGCTGCTGGGTGGCTCCAGCCTCCATCATTATGCATGTATGCTGCTGCTGTTGTTGCTGTTGGGCTGGAGCCACAACACTTAGGAGTAGTCCCTCCAGTCTGGTGAGGGGGGGATGTATAGCCACCCCACCACCTGTGGCAAGCTGTTGCCTGTGGATATCCGACGCACACTGATGGACATTTCTAATTAAATCACTGCAGTGATGGCGTACCTGCTCATATGTCCGGTTATGCATGCCTATGTCTTTTACCTGACGGACCAGGTCTTGCCACAGTGCAGCCCTCTCCTGCTGGTTCTGGCTGGTGCGGGAAAAGAGTATTGCGAAATCCCGCACCAGGCTCTGGTGTATCTCCTCATCCTCCGCAGTGGAGTAGGTAGGGTTTCGCTGGTGAACCATAGCCCTGAAAAGGAAATGAAAAATATGTCAGCAATATATGTCAGCAAAATATGGCACACATAATACACATAATACTCAACTGTAGTGATATAACTTAAATCCCATATATAGCATCTGTCTGTCTATTGGGGGATACACATGTAAATGACCAGATATCAGTGCTCAGCTGACAACTGTGCAACAGTACCTGGCACACTCCATACGACAGACTAGTATACTCCAGCAGTCAGCACACTGATTCAGGTCCAATGCACAACCTCACACTGGGGGGTTGTATCAAGGTACTGTATGGGGAACATTATCAACCCATGCACTGCATGCAATGCACGTTACATATTTCACTGGTAATGCACACTACTCTTACTTGCCATAACCCTACCTACAGCGCAGTCACATACAGGGTAACACAGCACAACATATGGCAATATAGTATGTTTGGATCGCAATACCTCACACATCTGTCTCTGACCTCACACCAAGGACACACACTACCATGACAGACAGACAGTCATGGTGAGCAATCACACCATTACATAACATGCACCCAGTCACTGGCACACTCATTACACCTCAGATAGTTGGTTTGCAATGGGTTTGTGGGTGTGCATTGTGTCTTAGGTAGGTAGTATGCTATTGGCCCTGGGCCTACAGCAGCATACTGTTATGCTACCCTGCCCCTTGTGACACATGTGATGTGATCATACCTGCTCCTGTCAAACAGTTACACAGGGTGACTCATATGGCATATTACCTATCTGCATAACATTCAGCAGGGGTGTGTCTGACATCTACTTATGGGGAGCCTTGCTTCTTAATGCTGTGTGGTTTACTCCAGGGTATGTCTTATCTGTGGGTAGGAACCTGTACCTCCACCATGTGCTCTTTACTGCGGTGACAAGGACAACAGACATAGGTCATTTAGGTTGTGGATGTTGTGAGGTGTTACCATGGTTGTTGGACAACTGTCATGGGTGTGACTTAACTACGTGTATCCAGCAGTGGTAACCTCTATGTAGGTAGTGTGGGTGCGCTCTGTGGTCTTGTCAGTCACTCTGCATAGGTAATGTGTTTGAGTGCATTGTCACAGTTTTTTACGTATGACTGTGTCCTTCTCCATATCTGTAGCTGTCATGGGAGGTACATACCGTGTAGGACATTGTGGGGTGTAGAGGGGTACAGTAACCTACATGTCCATAGCTGACACACCATATCTGCTGACACATACCATGTACAGGTATTACAGGACTAGTGTGCCACTGTGAATATCAATGGGGAGCCTATGGTACACTTGTTGCTCCTGTTCTCCCCTGACACATGCAGTGGTGGGCAGGCAAGCACATATGTGGTGATTACTGGTGTAAGTGTTTTGGAATGTGGTATGGTACTCCAGTATCCACACTGGTGTTCACTCCATGCCTTTGTCACCAGGCACCTGTTGCAATACATCTGCACACATGTGCCTCACTCAGTATATATATATATATATATATATATATATATATATATATATATATATATATATAGATATGGAGAGAGAGGGGGAGAAAGAGAGAGAGAGACAGAGGGAGAGAGAGAGGGGGTGTGGGACAGAGAGAGAGAGAGATAGTCATATACAGACATATCTGTAGACAGTCAGATCTGTCTGTATATGTATATGTATCTACATATATCTATGTATGTGTGTATTACATATATATGTATGTACATATTCTATCTATATATGTCTATGTATTTCTACATCCCTCACTATCTATGTATACATATATGCATAATATATATATATATATATATATACATACATATATCGATATACATATTTATACATATGATAGATATATATATAAACCTTTTTATTTACACATATGTATACACACACTAACGTACTGATAAACATCCATTACTGTACAACCTACATTGTACATTGTACTACAACCTACATTGATATGTGCACATAGTTACCTTCACATACATATGTATGTACAGCCTTCAGTGACAGTTGCAGTATGTCCCCTGCCCTATGCACATCTTCATATACATAGATAGAGACCAATAACACATATGGAGGGTTCACAGTATGTAGACTATTATATTATTACTTTACATTACCTGTGTTTGTTACAGCTGTTTGTGTTGGCTTTGTGATGGTTGGCCTGCTGCTGCTTCACTTGCCAGCTTCAGTTTGGCTTGGCAGTGTCAGGTTGTGATGACAACTTGTTTGTTTTGTTGTTTTAAATTTTCTTTCTTTTCTCTCTCTCTCTCTCTCTCTCTCTGTCTCTACCTCCAGAGGGTGCAATGAAAGTATTGCATGTGTGGACTGGGAGTACAGGATGCTTTTGTAGGTATCTGCACATGTCCATGTGATGACCTCTGCACCATTTGTTAGCCAGCATTTACTAATTGCATTAATTCCTACTATTTCATGATATGTTTCTTTCAGCACTATGATCTTGTATAGCAGTCAAGATCCTGGGTTCGAGACTGACAGTGGGATTTTATTTTGCTTCTGAGCAGACTACAGGCCTTGTCATTCAGAGTGACTAAGGCACTTTTAAGCAGTTGTAAGTGGGGTAGCACTGGCTTGAGCTGAGCTCACGCATGCGCACTGGCGTTTAGCTTCGCACACACACGCGTAGCTAAGCGCACACAAGCGCATACCCACTTACAACTGCTTAAAAGTGCTTACTCTTGCGCACACCCGCGCTAATTTCTTTGAAAAAAATGAAAATGGGGAGACAGGAAAGTGGTGAAAAAGGGGTCACAAAGAGGGTAGGACAGTTGGGAAACAAGCTCAGGATTTGCAGTAAGGGTGTAGGAAAGGCCCATAGCTGCACATTTTTTTATCAGCAACAGCTGTGCATACATGTGTAATTTGGTGTGAAATTTGAAACCTTCCAACCCTGAGAGAGGGGTGAGGACAACAATATTTGTACAGTCAATTGTAATTGCCAGTTCACATGTCCAGCAGACATGTCTGCGAAATGGGCAGCTATGTATGGGGCATATTTTATTTGCGGGAACAGAGTGCCCTTTTTTTTTTCAGGTGAGAGTGGAATGTCAGGTACGGGAAGTAGGTATAGTTGGGGAGGTAGGTAGGGGAGGTTAACAGACAAGACAAACAAGACGCATACAGGGGTGGTGCATGACACATGTGGGGGGGAAACACAATTGACGGGGATGGATGTTTGGATATCTCGAGCCCATGAACCCACAGTGGCAACAGTGGAACTGAGATCCCCACCCATGGGCAGTTGCCACTGTGCCTTCACTGCCCAGGACAGGGCTGTGCTGGGGGCTGTGTAGGATGGGCAGCAGGCACGCCTGTGAGTTGTGCCACCCATGCCTCAAGCTGGCGTAGGGGCTCAAGCACAGAATGCCTGATCTCCCTACGCACCACAGTCCGGACACTACGGAGGGTGAGTGGACGGTCTCCTCCGGCCACGCTTGCAGAGGGGGGACGAACCCCATCCCCTGCAGTGCTTCCACCCGAAGGTGGCACAGGGCCACCGGAGGAGGGTCCAGCCTGGGCACTAGTGCCAGGTGCACTCGCCAGCTGAGGTGGGAGAGGTGGGTCCGCTGGAACCCGCCTTCCCTGTCATCCTATGTTTTGCAATATTTTATGACAGTTTGGGTTAGTAACAAACAATACCATTCACAATTAGTTGTAACAGAATGCATTAGTATTCCCATTAACCAAACACCCATAAATTCAAGACATTGAACAGCAAGCATAACACATGCATAATTTGAACAACAGTACACAATCCAACAGCATGCAGGGTTGATTGATGGCAACAGGCCATCAGGTTTGGATGTATGAACAGGGCACATGCATCAACGTACATGCAAATATGTATGAACCAACAGGACAAATGTCCAGGGGAATTAATTATGAATACACAATCCCATTTCATGTGGAATGGATTATTTGTGGTTATAGGGTAGGGTGAAGAAATATTTCATTAACAACTTCAAATACCTATACATATGCTGTACATTTCTACTAGCTGCAGATATATACACCCTACAGGTCTGACTACAGTTTCCTCTGTGTAAACTTAGGCATGTTGGTGATGGGAATGTTACTGCTACATTAATATACATTGTATTTTTATTCATACACGTTCATATCTGGCTCTGTTCAGCTACAGTATCCTGCTACATTTGATTTATATGGCTCTAGACAACTGTGAATGTTTGTTATTTCATACAACCATACTATCTGCATATTGCAAAGGTACAACAACATATCCAAATTGTGGGACAGACATTCTGGCTTCAGTACTTTATTGCACACATTTCACTCTTTGGTTGTGCCTGTCACATTCATTTCATTCTGTACTGACTGCAGTATACTTTATTCAAGAGTTATTACAACTTTATTGGTGGATTCATACCTCTTTCTCGCACTCTCACTTGTTTTATTTTTACAATTCAGGATGGTACTTAATTCTGGGCTTTATTGACATGTTTTACTTGGTTACAACAATCCTTTCCAACAGTCTCACTTGTGTCATGTTTCAGATTTTAAATGGGGATATATTTCACACATGTGTTGTACCCAGCTTGTGTAGCTGTAATTTACAGCCTGCTGCAGGTTATGTACTATAACATTACAGGTGGAACATCTTTATTTCAGACTTGTTTCATTTTTATTTTTGGATTACAGGCTGCATCACACTTATGTAATCACACAGTACTAGCAGAATCTCTCTTACACTGTTACTTGAACTTTTTATTAATAAGTGACTACACTGCACTCTTTTGCAAGCTGTCATACTTATATTTTTTAACAGTTACAGGGAGAGAATTACTAACCTGCCTGGTGGCGCAACCGCACAAGCCTATCGGCATAGGCTCGATGATTCGCAGAACGGACACCTGCAGCTGTAATATAAATGAAGTAATATTGGAATACACATCTCCATAATATCAGCTAGGTTAATTTCTTACATAAATAATTACATGTAACTTACTCAGTAGTGGGGCGTTGGGCATTTGCAAGGCCTCCTGGATCCAACGGTTCAATTGGTCCTACTTCCGTCTCTTCAGGTCCGCATGGTGGTGACGGACCTTTTCACCAGTCCTTGGTATTCCTGTGGCACTGGTGAGATCATGTGCCAACTGGTCCCATGCCTCAGCCTTGTATGCTCCCCACAGGACCTGGCCCTGCATGAGTTGGGCCTCATGATCATGGACGAGGAGCCAAACGATATATTTGGACTCCTCAACGCCCCACCTCTGTGCTCAGAAGCAACTACCCTCTCCTACACCTGCCATCCTGACTGCAAATGGGTTCCACAATCAGTTATGCCGTGTATTCCCGCCTATGGGGCTTATATATGCCGTTTTTCCCGCACTTATCTGTGATTGGTCATTTTGGAAATGTATCAGCTTCACAAAACCTGCTTTGTCATGCTTCTCTTTCCATTCATTCCTATATATATGCTAATACTGCATTTCTAAGAGCAACTGTCATGGCTTAGTGGTTCAGTACTTTTACTATGGTGCATGGTATCCTGAGTTCGAGCCTGGCCATTGCTTTTTTATTTTATGACTGCCTACACAGGCTAGGAGGTGTGTCTGTGTAAAGGCAGTTTTGATACAGCTTGCTCAACGTTGCCTGCCGGTTAGCTTGTTGGCGCAGTGCGCAGCTATGCGCAAACGGGTTACACTGGTTTACGCGTCATTTGGATGTCAGCACGCATATTACGCTCAGCTCAGCTATGGACACACAGTTTCAGCGTGTTAAAATGCTGCTCAACCCCGGGCACTCATTTTACACCTGTTAAACCACTGCTCACCTACGGGCAGATATACTCAGCTTTTTAGAGCGTAGCTCAGCTATAGGCACTTCTGACATTTTTTTTTATTATCTCACATTTCTTCAAAATACATGGCTCATTTCATTACATTTTAGAGAAAATATAATTATATATATGTACATATATGTCAGGGAATTGTTTCGTGCTTATTTCACTAGAAATAAAAATTGATGTTGTTGGGGCTCGAACTATGATTGCCTCCTCTTCAGCCGACGTCTCTACCGCTACACTATTGCCTCTTGGCTTACTTTGAATATTTAGATCTTATATGCTTTTCCACTGACTGCTAACTGTGGCTAAGCGATGGGCATGCCCGCGCAAATGAGCGCAATTACTGGCAAACATCTTTAAAACTTATAAAAAATATATAACATGTTCATTTTTACATTTTATATATATATATATATATATTTTTTTTTTTGTTTAATTCATTTTTATATAGGGCGAAGTACAGTGTTTAACATATCAATACACTCTATCAAGTTTATTTGTTTATTACAGTGTTTTTAACACGTTTTTACTAGTCTGCCAGTATAATATAAGCATGACAGTTTGAATTGTTAAATTTTGATTGCACTACCCTTGACAATACGGTTTGGCAGTCCATCATGCCATGATGTTAATAGTTGAAACTAGTATCAATGTATTAGTGTTACACATACACATACATATTTATTTTTATTCCTAAGTGGGCTAGATTTCTTTAAGAGAGACATTAAGTGAGTGGTTAATATGCTGCGAGTGGTGATTGGTCTAATAGGTATTAATTGTGACTATTTAAATATGTTTTTAAAATTCAAAAATTGTTTTCTGAGGAAGTTTGCTTATGGTAGCAAATGAAAGGCGCTTCAAATTTATTAAATCTTTGCACTAGCTTGTTGGATCCTGCGTTACTGACTGCTTACAGTGCCTTTTTTCTTGGTTCGTGGTTGTTAGCATTGAAGTGTCTTTTTTGCCTTGGTGCTGCTCACGACCATATGTCTTGTTCAATCTGTCAGGTGTTTGTCCCCAAATCTCTTCATAGTAGGCTTTCTTCCCTTTCCTTGTACCTTGAGAACCAGTGACTTAAGCTTCTTGCAGCGGGTACTATGGATGGAACTTCGTGCCCCGAAGGTCAGTCGCCTGGGAAGATGAAGGTGCATAAGGTAAGGCCGGAATCTTCCGCTATCCAGCTTCTGCTGGGTGTTTCTCCTAAGGTTATTATGCACCCAGAGGCTCACCCGGTTGTTTTGTCAGATTCTTCTACCGCATCTGAGTTAGAGGCCAGTGGATTTGGCAGACAAAACATCCGACGAGGCTTTGCAGGTGTCCATTTTGGGTGTTCAGAGGGAACCACGGTTGACTGTTTCCGAGGGGTCTAATGGGGTTCCATAGTTTCCCTTTTGGAAAGAGGGACCTACTGCTGTTGGGGAATGCCATTCTGAGTCTTAGCCTTCTCAGGTTTCCAGGACTGATGTTCCTTTGAAGAAGAAACAGAAAACTAACCATGTTTCTTCTGCTCCAAGGGATCCACAAAGTGAGTGACAGGCCTTTACTCAGGGGTTATGTAATGCTTTACTGATGTTGCGGCCTCCTCAATGGGTTTCAGTTCCTGTTCCTCCTTGGTCTGCCTCTTCCCCTAAAAGGCCCAGAGACTTCCACTCTTTTGAGGTGGATTCCGATGATGACTCCCTTGCTTTATTCTGCCCAGATTTCCTTCTCCTGTAGACTATGGATCTGACAAGGAGGATTCTCATACTCTTGATAATCCCTCTGAGGAAATTTCCTTTGGGGATACGCTATCTAGGATGATGGACTTGTTTAACTGGGATTGTGCCCAGGTTTTGGATATCCATAAGAGATACTATGAGTTACTGCAACTGGAATCTCCTAAACCTGCGGCCATTCCTCCTGTATTGCCTGCTTTATTGGATGTTTTTTCCACTGCCTCTAAAGCGCTGGATTCTTCGCCCCCTGCTCCTAGGAAGTCTGATAGCTTTTACAGGATGCCTGAGGATTGTTTCTTTTTATTTAATTGTCCTGCTGCTGAACCCTCTGTGGTGTCTGTAGCCTCTGATAAGCCATCTCAGTTGCTTCCTTCATCCAAGTTACTGCCTTCTGACAAGAATAGTAGGACCATGTATAGGCTGGGTAAGAAGGTTTATACTTCCTCTTCCCTGGCTTTTAAGGCTATTAATTATCAGACCCATATTTCTAGGTATGTCTTGGCTCTTCTTTCTTAGGTCTATCAAGTTCTTTCTGATCTTCCAGAAACTGAGGGTAAGTCTTCGGCTCTTTCCTTGCTTGGGTTTTCTTCTCAGGTTGTTTGTCATTCTATCAAGTGTAGTTATGATGCTGCAGATGCCTCTTCCAGGGCTGCTGCCTCTGGCTCGGTTCTGAGGTGATATTCCTGGCTTCAGCTTCAACCTTTGCCTGATGATATTAAGGCTAAGTTGCTGGATGCTCCTATGGATAATACTCTTTTGTTTGGGGAAGCAGCTACTGGTTTATTTAAGTCTTTTCAGGACAAGGGGATGGCTTTACAGGAGCTTAAGCATGTCTTTGATTCTCCTGTGCCTAAGTTTCATTATAACTACCTTCTAAGCCGGCCTTTGTTTGTAGGCAGTCTCACCCTCCTTCTAAAGGTAAAAAGGGTGGTAAATGGACTCCCCCTGCTAATGCTGCTCAGACTGCCAGGTTTCTTAAGCCTTCCTTTCCTGACAAGCCAGGCACTGTCTGACTATCCCTCCATTCCCAGACACATTCCTCTGTCTCTTTGCCTTTCTCTTTCTCTTCCTGTTTGGCTCCAGATCACCCAGGATTCTTGGGTTTTGTCAATCATTCGTCAAGGGTACTTCATGGTCTGGATTTCCTGTCCTCCTTTTATGGGCATTCTTCAGCCTCCTTGGGAATAGCTTTCTTTTTTCCCAGAGGTACGTTGGGAACAGCTTCCTTTTTTCCCCAGAGGTTCTTCGGGAATAGCTTCCTTTTTTCCCCGAGAGGTTCTTCGGGAACTCTTGTTTCAGGGTACTATTCAAGAAGTGCCTTTGTCCCAAAGGGGAAGGGGTTTTATTCCAGATGGTTTCTAGTGCCCAGAAAAGAAGGTACTTAGAAGTCTATTCTGGACCTCTGCCATCTGAACACCTTTCTGAAGGTGCCTTCATTTCAGATGTTGTCCCTTCAGTCCCTTTTTCCTGTCTTGCTGCCTCAGGCCATTCTGGTGTCTTTAGACCTCAAGGATGGTTTTCTCCATATTCCGATCCATCCTCTTTTCAGGAAATGTTTGCATTTCTTTGTTGCTTCCTGGCATTTTCAGTTCTGTGCTTTGCCCTTTGGCCTTTCTACTGCCCCAAGGGTGTTCACCAAATTCCTCACTCCTGTGATTGCCTTTCACAGGCTTCAAGGGATCCAAATCTTTCCTTATTTGGACAACCTGCTGCTAAAGCCACCTTCTCCAGGGGTCCTTTTGGAAAGTCTTCATTTTACCATTTCTCTTCTTCAGAGCCTGGGGTTCATAATAAACTTCAACAAGTCTTCCCTGCCTCCTTCTCAAGATCTTGTCTTTCTGGGTTGCAGGTTTCAAACGGTGCCAATACTGGCATCCCTGCCTCTTCCAAAGGCATTAACTCTCATTTCTTTCTTTCAAACTCTTCTTCCCCTGGCCTCCATTTCAGCCAGGGAGTTTCTGAGGGCTCTTGGGTTCATGGCTTCCACCATTCCAGTGCTTCCTCTGGCCAGGCTCCACATGAGGAAGTTCCAGTGGTTTCTGAAGTTGGTGTGGCTTCAGCATGTGCATCCTCTAGACTTTCCTGTTCCTCTTCTCCCGTGTCTCAAGGTCGAACTTCTGTGGTGGCTTCAGCAGTTGTCTCTGAATCCAGGGTTCCCATTTCAGCCTCCACTTCCCTCTCAGGCTCTGTTCACAGATGCTTCAGATGTGGGATGGGGAGCAACATTTGGCTCCCTGAAGGTTCGGGGAGAGTGGTTGCCTCGTCAGCAGAAGGAGCACATCAACATCAAAGAGATGAGGGATGTTCTGCTGGCTCTTCAGGCCTTTCATCCTCTCTTCTCTGCAGGGCCTCTCAAGGTATTCATGGACAATACCACAGTCATATGGTATATCAACAAACAGGGAAGTACGAGATCTTACTGTCTTTGCCGGCTGGCACTTCTGGTGTGGGATCTAGCTATCCATTATCGTGTGACTCTTCAGGCAGTTTACATTCCCTCAGATCAGAATGCTGTGACAGACAATCTGAGCAGGTCCTTCACTCAATCCCATGAATGGATGTTTCACAGGGATGTGTTTCTGGACATTGTTTACCAGTGAGGTATTCCTCAGATAGATCTCTTTGCCTCCCCTTTGAACAGACTTTTTCTGTTTTGTGCCAGAGTCCCAGGTCCTCTAGTCTGGAAGGTGGACGCCCTCTCATTTTCTTGGAAGGGGATGTTTCTTTATGCATTCCCTCCCCTTCCTCTCATTCCGAGAGTCATGTTCAAGATTCAACAGGATGCTCCCAAAATCTTGTTGGTGAATCCCTTTTAGCCACGACAGCACTGGTTCCCTCTACTTTTGCATCTCACCAGGGGCAATCATCACAAGTTACCTCACAGGGTGGATCTCCTCACACAAGACAAGGGGTCTGTCATCCATCCCCACCTGTCCACACTACAACTGACACTGTGGGTGATAGGGTATTGATTCCTCATTGACACCTTTTTTCTGAGGATGTGCTGCGGGTCCTGTGGGAGGTCAGGAAACCTACTACTAGGAAATCCTACTTGTCTAAATGGAAGAGGTTTTCTATTTGGTGTCTTTCTTATAGCCTGGACCCACTTTCTGTGGATGTTCCTTTGGTTCTTTCCTATTTGTGTGAGTTGCTCAGTGCTGGTTTGCCCTCTTCTTCTGTTAAAGGCCCACTTATCAGCTCTTTCTGCTTGTCTGCCTTTAGCTCCCCTGTTAGCTTCTATATTTGAGGCTAAGCAGTTTCTTAAAGGTGTCCTTAATATTAGGCCTCCCAGGAAGCCTGTTCCTCCTCCCTGGGATCTTAATTTTGTTCTAGAAAAATTGACTCAGGCTTCTTTTGAGCCTGCTGTTTCTGCTTCCTTGTAACATTGTTCTTGGAAGACAGTTCTTTTGGTACCTCTTACTTCTGCCAGATGGGTGTATGAGTTGCAAGCCCTTATGGCTTGTCCACCTTTTTTGATATTTCAAAGGACAGAGTGTCCTTACGTACTAATCCTTCTTTTATGCCCAAGGTGGTTAATGAGTTGTCACTTAATCAGTCTATTAATTTGCCTACCCTTTTTCCTTCTCTGCAATCTGACAGCGAGAGGGTGCCACATACTTTAGATGTGCATAACAGCTCAGATTTTATTTGAATAAAACTAAAGCTGTCAGGAAGTCTGACCAGTTTGTTTCCTTTCATCCTAGGTCTTTGGCTGTTTCCAAAAAAAAAAAAACAATTTCTACTTGGATTTCAAAGGCTATTTCCTTTTGTTACACTTTTCATGGTAAGAGCCTTCCTTCTTCTGTTAAGGCTCATTCTACTAGAGCTGTGGCTTCTTCTGGTGCCTTTTTCAGGGGCTTAGATGTTAATTCTATTCTCGAAGCTGCTACCTGGACTTCTGTGCATACCTTTACCAAACATTACCAGTTGGATGGTATCTCCAGAACCAGAGCTGGTGTTGCTGCTGCCATACTTCATGGCTTCTTAGAGGGCTCTGCAGCTTCCTACTCCCAGGTTTCTTCTTGAGCTTTTGCTCTCTCCCATTAGTAAAGAATACTGCAGCGGTGAATGTAAGGACATTGTACAGTTGTTTAAAATCTTACCATAAGTGTAGATGTCCTTGCCTTCACCACTGCAGTATTCACTGCCTCCCTCCATCCCCCTGGTCTTTTTCCCTTCCTGGCTGTGCAGATTCTCCTTAGTTTTCCTTGGACTTAAGTTCCTACTGGGGCAATCTATTCTGAGGATGGTACACCTGAACGAAACCTTTATGCTCTTCCTTATGCAAGGAGTAAGCAGGGGACGTTCTGCGTACCTTAAAGCAACAGAAATCTTTTGTAAACTGGCCGGACAGAGGGCTTCATGGCAGGGAATCCTATTAGTAAAGAATACTGCAGCGGTGAAGGCAAGGACATCTACCGTTATGGTAAGATTTTACACAACTGTACTTTTTTCATTATATTGAATAACGTGAGTGAGTGAGTGAGTGAGTGAGTGAGTGAGTGAGTGAGTGAGTGAGTGAGTGAGTGAGTGAGTGAGTGAGTGAGTGAGTGAGTGAGTGAGAGTAATGAAAGTGTTCAGCAGAATGCACTGGAAAGGTTCTTGAACTTTCAAGGTGCTTTCCTAAGAAGTATTCTCCATGGTGGAGATGTCTGAAAATGAAAATACATGTGACTAGTTATGTTGCTAGGAGATATTGAGAGTAGTTTGGCCTTGACAAATTGAGCCAACTGTGCTTCCTCTTAAAAAAAAAAAACTGCACATAAACCTGCCTATCATCTTGATTCTTGTGTGTAGTTTCTGTACAATGGAGACTGAGCTGGCTGTGTTGACAGTGCATATTCCTCTACTGAAAAAAGTATTTCAAAAATAGGTGGGGTACACTGAAACAGTTTCTTGAGAGATTTGTGCACTTGACTAAGATTGTTAGCATAGGGACTAACCGGTCAAAAGCATTTAATTTATTCAACAGCAATGGATTATCTTTTCAGAGCAAATATCTTACAGTTTGAAGGGACATTGGTAAATATTGTGTACCTATCTATTACCACTGATTTATTCTTCTTTTTTCTTACATAATCACAAAAACTAATGGCAAAAAAGTATAGCATTTTTTCCAGGTCATAAATGTCTTTCTGATGACCACGTGAACATGTTTTCTGCATACAGTAAAGTATCAATACTTGGCAGACAAAAAGAGATGGTGTTAATGAAGACTTTAAAAAGTCAAGCTTCTTTTACAGAGCCCATTGGTACCTTAGATGAGGACTGCATGTAGACTGTCCACTAACCACCCTGAAAGTGTGGCTGGAAGGGCAGTAATTTACTGTAGACTAATTTCAGTAAAGTCCTTATAGATGTAATGTTAAGTTTCTCCTTGAGTCTGTTGTGTGAGAAAGTCAAATGCTTTTGATGTTGGCAGAACAACAGCTGTTATTTTATTAACAAACATATGGGTTTATTTTCATGTGATTGAACAGTACTTGACAGAAAATCAAATGATTGAAAGAACTTGACTGAAAACCTATCTGACTGAAAAGCAATTGACTGAAAACCCGGTTGGCTGAAACCCATTGCATAGAATCATAGGAGATTACTAGGTTAATGGTCCTGGGGCCCTTGCAAGCCTAGCCAAGAGTTTATCCCCTAAAAAGAAAGCTCAGTCAGCACCTGTCACCCCTGTCAATGAGGGACAAATGTGGAACCCCTGGGAAAAATTTGTGGTTTCCCATCCACTGAGTCCTGAATCACAAATCATTGAAGATATTTAACATAAGAAAATACAACATAAATAGTGTTTTTGCATGGGGCAAGCCCCACTGCACCCCCCATGTGGGGGGCTTTACCCCTCAACCCCCTCCTTAATTGTATATGCTAACTACATGGAGCACAACTGCTTGAGAAAAGAAAAAAACATACACAGTGAATCAGTGTTAGTCCACAAGCACAGATTCACTGTATATGGTGCTTTTCATTGCTCAAGTGGCTGTGTGGACATCGAGTTAGTATGTATATAAGTAAGGGGGTGTGGGAGGCAAAGCCCCCACATAGGGGTACTTGCCCCTGCACAAACACTATTTTTTGTTGTATTTTCTTATGTGATATTGTTTGTATCAGGGTCTCCACACTAAATCCTTCACACCTTAGTTGGTCTTTCACTTCAACTAAACTGTTCATGTCTCAGTTGGACTATCACTTCAGTTTCTGTTTGTTGCTTTTCTGGCTTGATGAACATGTCTGTTTCAATGCTTTTTACATTTGTTTTTTCATCCTGTCCTTTATAAAATTCAATACAACTAGCTGTATTTTCAAGTTTATATCTTCAAATATCATTGGAACTGCTGTGGTCATATTGATTAGTACAGCTTTCTTTTCTGCTTAAATAGTACACCATATCAGATCTCTTTCATTTATATGCACTTTGATGGCTTCTGTTTTTCTTTTAGCACTTCCTCTGTTGCATCCTTTTTCAGACCATCTAATGTTTCTTAATCTAGATATTGTTTTGATCTGATCTGTTCTGTTAAGGACCTTAACTTTTTATCTGTAGCTTTTAACAGTTTTCTGGTGCTCTTATTTATCTTTCCTTACTTTATCTGTTGCTCTTACTCTATTCTTTGTAAAAATTATATATTTGTTGCATAATAGAAGCAATACATAATCTCTTTCTTGGCAATAATAGCCCATGTTATAGACACAATGCCTCTTTCTTGGCCTATCATTTTATTTTTGTAGATAAACTACTGTTTTCTTCTACCTTGGGGGGGGGGGGGCACACACCATGACCTAACCCTGTGATGAGGAGGTTTCTGCATTTCTACAATTCTGAACTGCCTTTCTTTTCCAATCCTGGACCATTGCATTCCCCAGGAGTGAGTACACATTTTATCTTGGGACCTGTGCAGCCAGTCTTCTAGGGCAATAGCTGTAGTCGTCCACCATTTTTTGAGTATAGATCTGATCATCTCTCCTTTTCCATTTATGGCTATAATCATGCTTCCTTGTATGGGTATGGCTCTGGTCATCCATCTGTAGTTGAAGATGGCTTTGGACATCTATCTTAGGTTCATAGGTAGGTACTAGGCTATTGGCCCTCGGGTCTATATAAGCCTAACCAAAAATGTACCCTGGCTTTCGCCACCCAAGAAAATTATTTTCATGTGCCCCTGTCAAGCAGAGCCACAGCAGTGATCCCCAGGGTGAATTTCCTATTACCCATCCAATCATCAAGATTTTTCTTGAAGAGTGATAATGAGGAGCTTTGTTTGACATAGGTAGGTAGTCTGTTCCAGAGTATGGGAAGTCTCTGGGACAGGAATCTATCCCTCCAGCATGTTCTGTTTATTGTTGTGACAAGGTTTAGGTCCCTAGAGCGTGTAGCTCAGAGGGATTGGGATTTCTTTAAGTGGAGCATGTCCAACAGCTCTGGGTTTGACATAGTTTTGTATGTTAGGCAGAGATCGCCTCTGAGTAGGTGATATGCAACGGAGTAAAGCTGGAGTTTTTTTGAGACAGTCTGCGTAGGGCATCTGTTTGAGGCCAGTAATCCTCTTTGTGAGGTATTTCTGTTGCCTTTTAGTTGTTGTAGATGTCTTTTGAGGTACATACCAAAAGGGGCATTGTACTCTATAATGAGTCTAATGAGTGATGAGTAGAGGGGAACAATGACCTCTTTTTTTCTGGATGAGAAACCTTTTGTGATGAGGTGAGCAACATAGAAGGATTTCCTGACCACTGTGGCGATGTGATTATCAAAGGAGACACTACTGTCCACCTGTGTCCCAAGGTCTCTTATCACATGTTCGGCGTTAAGTAGACTACCAGCTATGTGGTAGTTCATGGGTACAGAGTTTTTACCAAAGGGAATGACAATACACTTTTTGGCATTGAGCTTCAGGCCATGGCTTTGACACCAAGCATCTGTCTCAGTGATGCCCTTTTGTAGTATGTCCAGATCGTTAGGAGTTTCGATTATAGCTCCTAGTTTGCAGTCATCTGCAAACGTTGTTAGCCAAAGACCGTCTGTGTTAGCCTATACTTCAGAGAAGTAGATACCAAACAGGAGAGGACCCAGGACTGAACTCTGTGGTACTCCACTTGTCACTGGTCTGAAGTCGGATTTGGAGTCTGCTACTTTCACAGTGTGGGTTCTGTACCTTGAGCCAGTTGGCAACCCATCTTGTGGCATAGGGATTTATACCTAGTTTAGTGAGCTTATCTATAATTCCAGAGTAGGGGATGGTGTCGAAAGCCTTGGCGAGATCTAGATAAGCTGTGTGAACCACCTAACCCTCATCTATGGCTTTGGTGACTGCTTCAAAGAAGTCAGTTAGGTTTAGGAGACATGATCTGCCTTTTACAAATCCGAACTGGGTAGGGTCCAGGGTTTGGAGATTACCAATGTCTTTGTTTATGAGTTCCATGATGATATGTTCCATGGCCTTGCAGACCAGGCTCATCAGGCTAATGGGGCTGTAGTTCCCGGGGTCCGTTGTGGCTCCCCCTTTATGGAGTGGGATAACCATCGCACTGCGCCATTCAGTGGGCACAAAGCCTGAGGTGAGGCTTTGATTGAACATGGTACTTAGGTAGGGTGCCAGTTCATTCTGTAGTTCATGTGGAACACAGCCTGGGATATTATCAAGTCCCATGGATGCTGTGTTCTTGGCTTTGGAGAGTGTGTTTTTTACCTGTGCAGCCGTGATTACAGGAACTTTGCATTCTTCCGGTATAGAGATGGGCCCTCTAGGGGGTGAGAGGGGGGTAAAGTTAGCACTGAACCTATCTGCCAGGATGTTGGCAATATCAGTTGGTTCTGTATATTTAGTGCCATTGTGCTGTAACTCAGAGCAGATCTGAGTGTTGCCATTGAGATTCTTGGCATAGCTATAGAATGCTTTGTGGTTGTCTTTAGAGTCAGTGGCAATTTTGTTTTTGTAACTAGCTTTAGAGGATTTTATGAGGGATCTCAGGTTCTTACTGAGGTTGACCAGGGAGTTCCTAAAATCCAGTCATGGGATTTTACTCTTGTTTGAAGCAGTTTCTTTCTTCTGTTGTAGAGTTTGTTTATGGCAGAGGACCACCATATTGGCTTCCTTTTTTTGGCGGATAGCATCTTGGTTCTATTAGGGATAGCATGATCCATGCACTCGTGTAAGTGCTTATAAAGTGCATTTGTGTAGGATTCAGCAGTCGTACCTCTATTGTCGGTCTGCATGGGTGTCATGAAGTTTGCCACTTCTGTCTTAAGAAGTGTGAAGTTGGCTTTGAAAAAGTTTTTTACGGTGGTTTCCCTAATTGGGGGTGGGATGTGGATGTCTAGGGTGATGAGCTTGTGGTTGGATCTGACCAACGAGGAATTGACCTCTGTTGTGGTACACTGGTTGCCCATGTTGGTAATGACCAGGTCTAGGATATTGCTGCCCCTGGTGGGGGGTGTGAATAAGTTGATCCAAGGCATTGGAATTTATGAATTCCAGAAAACGAGCAAAAGAGTTTGTACATGAGTAGTTTTCCCAGTTAATGGTGGGGTAGTTGAAATCACCCATTATTAGGCTGTTGGGTTGTACCCTAGTACTTCCCAGTGTATCAAGAAATGAGGAGTGGGAATTCTGGGGCATGGTGGGGCATCTGTAGCAAGCTACAATTTGGAATGCGGTCTTTCCCAGAGTTAGTTGCACTTGGATAATCTTGGATGCATTATGCTGTGCAACTAGCCTGGAGGTGTGGATATCTTTAATGAATATGGACACACCTCCACCTTTAGTGCTTTGTTCCGTGTCAGGTGGCCGAAAGGTGTGGTATGAATTATAGCCTGGTAATGCAAGGGTGCTCTCTGGAGCTTTGAACCAGGTCTCTGTCACTGCACAGATATCGATGTTCTCCATTTTAAGGAGTGCCTCAAGTGAGTGCATTTTGAGGTTTAGACTTTTAGCATTGAGTAGCATTACTCTCAGATTTTTCTTGCTTGTACCTGTTACTGTGGTGAATTTGTCATTTGAACCTTGCCTAAAAAAGGCACTATAGGGGTGGCAAGAGCCTTAGCCAGTATCTGGAATCCCAAGGGCAACAGGTGCAGGCCATCTCTGGCAAAGCATCGTGGTCTGTCAATCATGTTGTCCCAGGCAGACAAATACTGGATCCCCTTAGAATGACACCAGAAGCTTAGCCAATTGTTGAAGTCAATCATTCTGTCCTTGTACTGTGGTATCATTCTGGGTGATGGCAGGATGCTACTCGGGGTTAGGGTCATACCTGCCTGGTCTACAAGATCGGAGAGCTCCTCCATGTCTCTCTTCAATCTGTGAGCATGACTACAGTCAGCTAGTTATCTGACTCATTTTTCTCTTGGTGTTATAGTTATTGGTGGATGAGTAGTTTAAATCTAGTCAGATGCTGTCCTCTTGCATCACCTCCCACATCTGCTGTATACATAGATTCTTTGCTCTTGAAGCATTTGTTATTTGTCAGTCCTAAAATCTTGTGCTAAAACATTATTTTTCATGGAGAAACATCTGATTGGTCTCTCAGTCATAGGCTCAGGATGCTTGTTCTGTACTAATCTTTCAGCATCGCATTTTAGAAGATCCAGTGTTTTTCTGTCAAACTCAGTTTTCAAACTGTAAGCGACATTGGTACTGTTAGTTTGTGGGTGAGTGGACTGCATTTTGTTATTCTAAGAGAAATGTTTCTGCTGAACTCACGGTCAGTGCTCAGAGATTTGTTTTCTTTAATACTGGAGTACAGTTTTGTGATAACACATTCTTCAGCTAGAAGACAGTTGTGTATGTGGAGTGCTTTATGCCATTTAGCTTTACAAGTATTTTAAACTGTTGTGAAGTAAACTGTGGATTATTGTCGCCAACATTCTTTTCTTTCAGGTTATTCCTTAAGAGTATTCATCTTAGCACTGCAACAAATTATCTGAGGTAGTCATTTCCATGCAGATAACTTTTATCCTTAGATGGTTCCATTTTGGAAGTCATTTATTTCCGGTTCTGGTTGCCTCATCTTCATCCAAGGAAAAGTACTCTGCCTGTGTGCTATTGATTTCAGGGTTTACAAGAAGCAAAGCATGAAACAGTTGTCAAATACTTAGGGAATCTTCTGAATTCAGTCATTCTAGCACACTTAACATATATCCCTAGCATTAGCTGATGCTGCAGAAAATTAGTTTAAATAGTGCAAAGCTAGTAAAAGGTAGGTATTTTAGCATATTTTCTAAGGACTGCACAGAAACATTTTCAGTCTTGCAGTGACTTTCTGTATCCTTGTATAACTTTGATATTGAGAATATCTGAGTATATACCTCTCAACTAGCCAAATTTTCACAGAGTGTCCAGATTTTTGCCTTTTATTTTCATCATAAAATTTGTGGTTTTCTGGCAAATCTTTGAGGACTGAAGTCACTAAACAGTGGCATACATTTGAGTTTCAGACTTCATATCATTCAGAAAATGCATGCAAATACAAAGTTGTTTGTTATGCAATTTTCTAAGTTTATAAGTATTTAAACTCTATCCCTGATATGGGCCTTTGATCCCCCTCAAATTATTTCTGACTTTGTCTAGATTTCTTGCACTTGAGAGATTGAGCTGTATGTCGGAATGTATTGTGATATCTGTCAAAAGAATCAATTTTGTTAATTTGTTAGAGTTTTGTTAAATACTTTCTTCTCCAATGAAGACCATAGAGGAGTCAGGAGAAGCAGCAAGCTGTTTGAGCACATTATCTTATATGAACCAGCATATATTACTATGTAGCACTAAATCTCCATGTGTAGCATCTATATTACTTGGAAGTTCTTAGAATGTCATCTCTCATAGTTGATCGGGATTTGAAATTATGGCAGTTTTCAGAACATTTGTTTTGACTTAAGACCAAAACTTGGAATTTCAGAGCATTTGTTTTGATTTAAGACAAAATATTGGAATTTTAATTAATATACAAGTTCTTCTAATGAATGAAGTAATGGAAGCTGAAAACAAAGCATTCAATTTCAGGTTTTCTGGAGTTTGACAAATCCAGCTGGTTGTCTGCTGTAGCATGGGCACCATCACTGGTCACAGAAAATGGTTTCTAACTAAAGTATCAAGTAATAACAGCAAGGCTTGGCATATCATTGGCATTTGTTCTTTCATCAAGTGTAGTACTTATTTCACATGACTGGAAGTCTTCAATCATTTTCCAGTTAATGCCAGCTGCTCTTTCAGCAATTCACTTATGAGTGTTCCTGGGTTGTGTTCAATCAGTGATATCTGATTTATTAACTTATGAAACATTTTATCATTGCAACTTAAAAAAAAAACTCTTAGCATGCGCTTTCCTTCAGCAGATACTTGCTATTCTGTGCTATAACCGAGCCACAGTGTAAGCTGCCCATGTAGAAAGAATGGGTTTATTAACATACTAAAAAAACTGCCTGTTTTTAAAAGTGAACGAACAGCTTTTGTAATGTACTGCTGTATGTCTTTTTAATCAAGGTCAGAAAATGTGGTTCAATCCATAGTTATAATGTGACGCTGGACACTGGAAGGGATAATATGACATACTTTCACTAGTCTTCAAACAGTGGGATCATAGTTTTGAGCAAAGCCATAAAATTCTCTCAGTCCTGAGAGAAACTTTGATATATTTTATTTTTTGTATAATTATCTACTTCTATAGTTAAGTATTACTTGGAAATGACAGGGAACACTGGACTTCTGCATCTCTGAAATGCAGAATTTATCAGATTATTTTTGGTTTAAGGAAGACCAGACCATATACCCAGTTTTTAATTATTAACGAAAAAAAATATCAGAGCCCTTCTGAACTTCATTGAAAACATTTGTAAATTACAATAGCAGTGCATCAGGTTTGTATGCTTCTGCACCTCACAAACACTTGCTTATTAAGGTGTTTACAGAACTTGGATAGCTGTAGGAGGAAGCAAGAATCAGATCCCGGACTACAGAATCATGCACTTTCTTTAATTTGAGTGATCCCTAACAACATCAGATTCCATCTGTACTAGATTTTTTTGCCTTTTGAATATAATGCATTCAGTAAATATCCTAATAATTCTACCAGGGAATGATTGTTTTATAAGCTGTGCACTGTCCAGCTGTAGATTTGCTGAATCAGTTTTAATTTTTTTTCAGTTGTCTTGTAATATTATGCAGAGGCTTCCCTTGTGCTGTGGCACCTCGGTTTGTCTATAATAACAGTGATCACTCACTCCACTGTGATTAACAATCAGATGGGAAGGTTTATGTCCATCTGTCAAAAATCACTTCAAATCGTACTAAGATTCAACCTTATCAGAAAAATCCACGCAAGAACCGAAAAAATCGGTAAATGTGTTTTCATTATATCTCAGTTTGCTGTGCATTACTAATGCATCAGTATTACTCTAAAACACCTTGTAATATTTTGGAATTTCTTACCCCGAAATGACCTAGGTAAAGACTTCAAAAGTGATGTGATTTTATTTTTGTGTCGTTCTTGCACTTGATAGTTTCCTTTGCATCCCTGTAATATAATAGAGCTTCGACACAATAAATTAGGTAGTTTGTTTTTGCAGTCACTGCAGTGACAATGCTGTGAGCCATTTGTTTGTTATACTGTGCTAAAACGATGTCACTTTTCTTTGATTTTTGATTGATTTATTTTCTTTTATTAAAGCTGTATTCTGATTTGTTAAAACATGTGATGCTATTTAATCTCTAATTGAATCACTAAGTATGCATTGAGTAAGAATAGGCTTGAAAGCTTTGCTTGTTCTTAACATTTACTTTTAAGTGTGATTGGAATTTTTAAACTGTGTTTTTCCTGAAGCTCACAGTTTGGTCATTTCTTTGTTGATATTTGTTGTGATTTTTTTTTGATTGAAGCTAAGCAGAAAACCCCAAATCACCCCTTAGAGCAGTCTGAATGATCCCTCCCAGTTGACTCTCCCTTCAGTGATGGGGAACAAATGGGCTGATTCACTGAGGAGAGGGCTGATGAGTGACAGGCAGCAGCGGGTAACATGGAAAAAATCAGTAGTTATTTTGGAATGGCTGGTAATGTGCCACCTGTAGATATAAGAAGTGAGATGAAAGCTGAATATTTGGGTCCAGGGCTTGGATGGGTGTTACGAGAAAGCAGAATTAAATTATTTTGTATGTATGGCTTGCTAGTAGCATGGTCGATATGTGGGGTTTGTTTTCGGTTGATGAAAGGATAAAAGTATGTAATTATTTGGGAAGATGTTTAAGGCTTGTGAATGCAGAGATTGGAATGGCCTGTTTTACATTTGGGAATTGCAAGTAGATGGGTTTGTAAAATATTAGAATGTGCCAAAGATCCTTCCTTGGAGTATTTAAGTAAATCCTATTTTTTATGACTAATTGTGAAAAAACTGAGTACAAGTTATTTTAGTATGTTAACATGAAATAAACAGAAATAGTACAACAAGGGGAGAATGAGAGAGAAATGTGATAAGAACACATCCTGCCAGGCAGAGGCATAGAGTATGGTGCAGAGTTTATAACTTATGCAATAATGCATTTTTGAGTGGCTATAAGAAAACAGATTTTTACAGGCAGAATTTATTAATTAGCTGCACTATATGGTGGGTTTTGGGTGGGGAACTCATCCACCACCTCGTTTGGAATCAGCCAGTCCAGTGTTGCTTAGCAATGTGATATGCCTGATATACTCTTCAGTAATAATGAGGACACTGGGCTGAGGTAACATACTGCTCAGAATGTTAAGGCAGTAGAGTAGTTTGAAGGCTGACTGCTACCACCCTAACATTTTAAACGTTATTTTGGACAGTTAAAAAATTGATTCATCTCCTGAACTGCTTGATTTTGCAGAAGGATTAGGATCTGCCTCCTACTTTTGCTGCGTTCCTCATAAAATGTTTGCTTTTCTGGTAAACCACTGAAAATTGCAGTCTGCCAATAATGTCAAACATTAGAGTTGTATATTTATTGTTGATTTTGTTTCAGAAAGTGCATGTTAATGCCCAACTGTTGTCCTATTGACTTTTTAATGTCTCTAATTTTTGCCTTGTCCCTCCAAGTCATACATCTTAATTTTCAGAAAACACATGCTGATATAAAACCTGTTGTTTCATTTAATGGTATAGTGGCATTGATTGTGTCCCTTCATACTTTTGCCCTATCTCAAGTAAGTCTGATTTTCTGGTAAATTGCTGAGGATTAGAGTCCATGCATAGTGATGAAAAGCTGTTCTGAGCAACATACTACCCTTTTTTAATTTCTCCAAGTCTTTTGGGTTTCTAATACCATGAGGGAATGGACCCCTTTCCTACGTCAAAGTATGATTAAAGTTCATGAAATTAAGTCTTTTATGTTAGCCAGAAGTGCTCTTCGCAGGACCTGCAATGTGCCCAGTAATGACTCCTGCAGTTCATACAGATTTGCATGTATCAGTAACATATCTTAAGTATAACTGTAGATTTTGTTTATAAGACACATTGTTCCTGCTACTACTGGAACTGTCTGGGTATCTTTCTTCCACATTGCTCTCATTCTGCCTGCAAATCCTAATATTTTATGACTTTGTGTCTTTCTGTATGCTAGACATTGTAGTCACTGGGTGTAGCGATTTCAGTGATCAATGCTACTTTTGCCTTCTTTTCATGGACCACTATATCTGTTTTTTGAACTGTTGGTAATGGGTGATGCCATGCGATGTGAACTTTATCATTTTTTCTAATGCTTTGTAGCTCATGTTTCCAGTGTTTTTCAGCTACTTCACTGTTATAATGTTTGCACAGTCCCCAGTGCAACAGTCATGCCACATTATTATGCCTTTCAGTGTACAGTCCTTCTGCCATTAATGTGTCACACCTAGCAACAAGATGTGCAACTGTTTCCAGTTCTGTTTTACAAAATCTGCATTTGTCTGTTTCTCCCACATGTCAATGGACACAAAGTAAGTAGTCCATATCTTGGGCTGCCAATATTAACCTTTCATCTTTTGTTTTGAATTCACCTCATCCTTAACCATTCCTGTATTCAATCATGATCAACATGAGGTTGTTCCAGGAGTTTTCTATACTTGCAACTGTATTTATGCATTTTCCACATTTCTTGTCTTCTCATCTGATCCTTCACTAATTATTCTTTCTTTTGTTTTTTTTTTTTTATTTTTTGGCGCATTCAGTTGCTGCCTGGTTTTTATCTACTTTTGGTTTGATTTCCAGTCCTGCTTGATGCCGATATGCTTCTGCTCGACTAAGCAGAGAAGTCATCTTAGATTTATTCTCATGTTTCAAAACTTTCACTATGTTTGGGTCTTGTGAGGTCACCAAATGTGTATACAGTCCCATGACTGCAGATCTATCCATGTAATCAGATTCATGGCCTTTACAATGGGGAATATATAATTTCGGTGTGCACTGATTTTTATAAATCATTTGATGAGCATGAAGCCTTCTCCTTGTTTTCCTGTCTAACCTGTCCAACAGCTTTTGGGGCAAGTCATTCACCCCAAAACCGTAAGTTAGGACAGAAAGAGCAAAGTGGTTTATAGCTTGAACTTTGTTCGTAGATGTCAACACTGTTTTCAGGATTAATTTAAGTCTTCTAAAATATTCCTTACTAAGTTTTTATTTGCATTTGTTCATGTTTTATTGCTGATCCTTTACACTCCCTCTTGCTCAAGTTCTTGTATATTATATTCCTGTCCCAGGCTGATATTTTCTTGGTGCTGCAGATTTCCTGCATTAAAGGTTGCTTTTGCACATTTATCAAGATCAAATGACATTCTTATATCATTTGAAAAAGTTTTGACCACTTGCAGCTATGCTTTCAGTTCCTCACCTGATGAGCTATACAGTTTCAAATCATCTACAAAGAGAAGATGAGAATTCTTTATACTTTGTTGCTTTCTGGGAGCCAAATTATAGCATTGACTTCATGTGTTAAGCAGATAGCGTAATGGGTTAAGGGCAAGACAAAAGAACATATGTGACAGAGAGTCACCCTGGAATATCTTCCTTTGAATTTTTATCCCTGGAATAATAATTTGTCCTTTATCATGGCTTAACTGCAAAGTGGTTTGCCTCTGTTTTATGATTGCTGTGATGTAGATTATCAGTGTAGGGTATCTATCATACATTTTTAAGCACTCTTTTTTTTTTTATCTATGAATGTGGGATAATGTCAAATGGTTTTTTGTAGTCTATCCGTGCCATACTTAGATTCTTCCCTTTTTTACAGTTCTACTATGACTTTAACTACAAATGATCCTTTGTTCGCTTTCTTTATTACCCTTTTGTTCTACTGCCATAATTGAGTTTTCTTCTAAATGACTATAAACTCTGTCGGCATCAATTCCATTGTATAGCTGATACATTGTCAGAAGGCAAGTTATTGTTCTGTAGTTTTTAGGGTAGCTTGCAGGTTTGTTGTTAAGTTTTGTTTTTCCTGTTAGCCAGGCTGGTGTCTGTTTGGGGTATGCACATAAATAGTTCTTACTCATGGCTAAATCTTTGTGCGGAGATGTTAATACTTTTAGCCAGAAGTTAGGTACTGCATCTGGGCCTGTGGTTTTCCAATTAGAGGCTTTTCTTAACTTTGTTTCAATCTTTCTGGCTGTTATTTTATCCCATTTCATATCCTGTACATTTGAACTTATTATTCTTTCTTTTACTTCTTCAATCCATTTAGCACCTTTGTTGTGTTCTACGGGATCTTCATAAATATTTCTCCAAAATGTATCTATTTCTTTTTCTGGTGGTCTTTCAATTCCTTTTACCTTGTTTCACCTTGTTTCCCAATTCTCTATAAAACTTTTTTCGGTCATCAATACATTGCTTATTTTGTACTTTTCCTTTTTATTTATCTATGTATCTTCTAAGTTTTTCTGCCTGTGCTATTTTTAGTTTATTATTTGTGATAGTGCACAATAAATCCTGATCTGTTATAACACTTTATTGCTTTTATTACATCTATCTTTGAGTATTTTTGTTGATCTGTTCCCTCTTCTATACTCTTCTAATAGTGACACTTCTCGTCTTAATTGCTTTATAGTTTTCTCTTTTCGATACTTCCATGATGGCATTTGATTTCTCCCCGTCCTTTCCCTTACTACCATGTGTTCTTGTGGCAGGATTTTATTGTGCAGGCAAATTAATAACATATATTGTATCCTATTTACCTCTGTTATATCACATGAATCTCTATGGAAGTCCTAATTACTTGTTCATTTGTTTTATCAAACTTCTAACTTTTTGAGTTTTATTGACCTTCTACAGTCTATTTCTTCATTAATTTTAATATGTTTATCCATTTCTATTAAATCAAGCAACTCTTCTCTGAGATCATTTTCTTCTAAACTAAGGGCACATTCTTTGTTCTCCATTTCCTGTGGGCATTCTATGGAAAGTTACAGAGCATCTTCCTGTGCCACATTCTCTTCAGTTTCATCCTATGTCATCCATTGCTTTTTCATATGGGAACTCACTGGCCTATCACTCCATGACAGTATCAGAGTTGCCACAGTTTCCTTTTCTTTCCCTTGCTGTATAGCTCCAACTGAATGTTTGTACTGGTTTCCTCTGGGAGGCTGCAACGTATCTTCATATGTCAACTGATTAGATGCTTCCCACTCCACTGGTTTCTCCTTAATTTGGGTGTCCATTGCTTTATCTTGTTGTGTTGTTATTTGAGTTAAATTTCTACACTAAATCCTTCACTTCGCAGGTAATCCATTACCTCAGTTTCTGTTTAACTTTTGCATTACTAATCCTCTTTTCTACTTTTCCTCTTTGTATTGTAAAATTTTCCATATCTGGATGCCTTTGCCTGCTTTTCTCTTCAAATGTCTGTTTTTGCATTCTCCTTTGCATAAATATTGCACCATTTTAAATCTCTCTTTCTTTCTCATGTCTATATTTCTTCTTCAGATGTGTCCTGCTCCTCTTGTTTCTCCTTACTTTGGGGACTAGTTGTTCCATCATGCTGTGATATAACCTGTGTTAGAATTTTACACTGAATCCTTCACTTCACAAATATTCCATAACTTCAGCTTCTATTTTTTTATTTCTACTTAACTTATCTTCTGTTCTACATTCCCTCTTTGTGATCCTAGCTTTTTATTCTGAAATACTCCATATCTGGATGTGTTTGCCTGTATTTCTCTTTGAATATCTTTGGGGCTGCCTTTTTTGTGTTGATTAATTTGGCTTTCTCCTTTGCATAAACATTGCACCATATCAGATCTCTCTCTCTATTTCCCATATCCGCATTTTTTTTTATACCCTTCAAACATCTCTAAATTTTGTTCTTTAAATTTTCGAACTTCCTCAGTCGCTTCTTTTTCCTAATGGCACAAGGTTTCTTGGTCTATTACACCAAATAGTGTTTTTTCATGGATCTGTTGTATTAATAAACACAAATTTTTATTTGAAGCTTCTGACATTTTTTTTTGTGGAAGTATTTTTCTTTTTTCTAATTTCTGTCTTAATCTTTTCATATATCTTTAATCTGGAAATTCTGGGCTTCTTGCACAATAGTAACAATACATCATTTCTTTCTTATCCTCAATAGTCCACTATGTCTGTCAGTTTTTGTGATTTTTGTGGACTGCTACCTCCTTGTACAATGGGGGGGGGGCATTCTCCCCCTTGACCTGGCCTAGCCCCATTGAAGGAATATTTCCGTGTTTGAGGATTCTACCAGTGTGCCCACCGGGATTGGGTACTTGTTTATCCTGGGACTTCTGCATCCAGCTATCGTTATTTTTAACCTACTTCTGTCCATGATATATGCCATATAAAATACAGTCTGTATATCAGTGTTGTCTTGGTGAGATTGTGTGAAAAATGGGATCCACCTCATGAAGGTACTCACCTAACTTGAGGTTGAATTCAATTCCAGCAATACTTCTGTCTTTTTGCTGATTTTATCATCTCTCCATTCAGACCCCTACCTTGTCCAAGGATGATGCCATGTTACAGAAAATGATTGATTTTAACAATTGGCTTAGTTTTTGGTGTCACTTGAAGAGGGTACAATATTTGACAGCATTGGAGGATATGGTTGGCAGACCATGCTGTTTTGCCAGGGATAGCCTGCACTTACCCTTTAAGTCTTTTGGATATTGGCAAAGACCTTTTCTACTCCTATAGTGCCTTTTTTAGGCAATGCCAAATTCATAAACCTCCCAACTTAACTGAACCCATGAAGAAATATCTGGAGGGAGTACTGCTGAATGTGAGAAGTCTTAACAAGAAACTACTCCATGCAAGCCTTCCTTTGCCTTCAGAGTGTAGACATATGTGTAGTAACAGAGACATGGTTTAAAGTCGCAGAGAGTACCCTGGCATTGCAAGGTTACAATGTCTTTCACACCTTTAGACCAACTACTGCACAGGAGAGAACTAAAGATGGAGGAGTTTCTGTATATATTAAAAACAACTTCACATCAGACTAGTTAAGGTGTATGACCCACTAAACTCATACATGTACAACTCACCATAAACAGGGTCTTGTACCATATCCTTGCAAACTATAGGTCCCACTTCATGTCCCAGGAATCCCACACTATCTGTCTCAATGTACTAGAATCCCTTACCATTCAACCCAATCATAGGAGATTACTAGGCTATCAACCCGGAGGTCATTTTAAGCCTAGCTGTTTCATCTCAATGTAATACCATAGAAATGTTAGTTAATGCCCAAGATTGCATTTAGTGATGACTGCCCATGTCCAGGAGTGTTGTGTGCACTATCCCTGATAAGAATTTATAGTGGCCCATCCACACCTCCAGATTCCTCTTGAACAGCGTCATAGAGGTGCTGTGTTTTACATGAATTGGCAGCCTGTGTCAAAGATGCAGCAGTCTCTGGGAGATGAATCTGTCCCTCCAGCATGTGCTATTTAAGTCACAGATCATATTTAGGTCCCTGGAATGGGCTAGTCCCGTTTGATTTATGGATATGCTGCAGGTTCATTAGGTTTGGCTCTTGGCTTGCTCTGTAAGCCAGGCATAAGTCTCCCCTAAGAAGTCCATACAATACGGAGTATAGTGACAGGGATTTTAGTCGGTCTGTGTAAGGCACATGCTGGAGCTCCTTAATCTTTGTTAGAAACCTCTGAGGTCTCTCCAATTGCTGAAGTTACTTAGTACAGTACATGCTGAACGGGGCATTATACTCAATTATGGGCCGGATAAGTGCCAAGTATAGGAGAGTTATAACTTCTTTTGCTCTCAAGGCGATGTCTTTACTAATCAAGTATGCTAAATAGAAAGCTTTCCTTACTGCAGTAGACACATGGTGGTCGAAGTTGAGGGTGCAGTCAACTTGTGATCCCAGGTCCATTACCACTTCACGGATACTTAGGATATTGTTTTTGATTTGATAGTGTGAAGGGACATTGCTTGTGCTGAAGGGAATGATGATAGATTTCTTTGCATTCAGTTTGAGACCATGACTAATACACCAGTTGTTGGTTTGTATGAGGCCCTCCTGGAGTATACTGACATAATTTGGGGATTCAATGATTGCATCTAGTTTGCAGTCATCTGCAGATTTGGTCATCCACAGCCCCTTAGTTTTGACCTGAACTTCTGAGAAGTATATACCAAACAGTAGGGGGCCCAGCACTGACCCCTGTTGCACCCCGCTGGCAACAGGTCTGCTGGTTGATGTGGAATCACCCACTTTGACAGTGTCTGTCTGGTTTGTGAGCCAGTTGGCAACCCATGTTATAATGAAGGGGTTTACATTCAGTTTGCTAGGTTTATTGGTAATGCCTGAATTTGGGATTGTGTCAAAAGCCTTTGCCAAGTCGAGGTATGCTGTGTGCACAGATTTGCCCTCATGAATGGCCTTGGTCACACTTTCAAAGAAATCCATTAGATTTAACAGGCAGGATCTCCCTTTCACGAAGCTGAATTGGGTAGGATCCAGGGTTTGGAGATCACCTATATTTTTATTGATGAGGTCCACAATGATGGGTTGCATGGCCTTAGAGATGAGCCTGCTCAAGCTTATGGGTCTGTAATTCCCTAGGTCTGTTGCTAGGCCACCTTTGTGGAGGGGAATAACTGTATCTTCATGGGGGATCTCAGCTGCCCCTCTGTAGATTTGGAATCCAACACCATTTCGAATGCACAAGCCTAGTGATTCCTAAACTTCATTAATACCACCATCTTAGAACAATTGGTCCATTCTCCTACCAGGGGTAAAAATATCCTTGACCTTGTACTCACGGCCATGAGGGAGTGATGTTCCTTACCCAATATAATGTCCTCACTAAGCAGATCTGACCATAAAACAGTATTACTTGAAATAAAAATTTAAATCCTGGGACCCAGCAAAACCAAAAATCTTTATGAACTCTTCCAAGGCTAACCTCTGTCTACTAAACAACACCCTGGCCCCAAACCCAGTAAGCACCATAACATATTCTGAGGTATTTACAAAATCCCTGTATAGCCATATTGATAGCCATGTAGAGTGAGCTGTGCCCACTTGTATTAAGAATAAGACAAACTCAAAAGACAAGCCACCCTGGTGGAATCTCAATATCAATTGGTTATCTAACAAAAGAAAAAAAAAAACTTGCCCAAGCATAGCAGGAACAAAGCCCAAAGTGCTAAAAGCCCCCAACAAATCTAAACAGGCAGCTAAGAGGGTTAATTAATACTTCAAAGGCTAAATGGAAGAAAAAAATTTCTCAGGCAAAGGGCAACCACAAAGCCTTTTACAGCTATGCCTATAACCTCAAGGGAAATATGCAACAATGAACAGAACGCATTGTAAATGGTATCACCCACACTGAACTGGAGGGCATTGCCAACATTTTGGCTGCCAGGTTCAGCTTAACCCCCCCCCCCCCATGTAGTCCAAAGGAAATACAGCATATCACAATCCCCTCAAGCTTTACTAGAGAACAGAACTTCAGTGTACTTTCACAGGCCAAAATTACTGCATAGATGGGACCTGATAACATCCCAGCATGCTTACTAAATGGCATGAAACATGACCTCTGTGGTTCACTCAAATCACTTTTCAACTGGAGCCTACAGTCAGGTTTTGTACCGAAGAAATGGAAGATGGCTACAGTCATTCCCCGGCACAAAGGAGGTCCACCCACCAATCTAGGTTACTACAGGCCCATAACTGACCAGCCTCATATTTAAGGCCATGGAAGGAATCATCATGGACATGATAAACAAGGACATGGGTAACCTGTAAATGCTGGACCCATCACAGTTTGGCTTTGTTAAAGGAAGGTCATGCTTATTAAATCTGGTGGAGTTTGAGAGGATCACTAAAGCAATGGATGAGGTCAAGACTGTGTACACAGATTACCAAAACCTGGCCAAAGCTTTTGATACAATACTCCACTCAGGCATTATAGACAAGCTCACTAAATTAGGTATAAACCCTTTTATCACTTGCTGGATAGTCATCTGGCTCACTGATAGGACTCAGAAGGTCAAAATAAATGAATCCCCCTCCACCAAGAGGCCAGTCACTAAATGGAGTCCCCCAGGGCTCAGCACTGAGCCTGCTCCTTTTTGGTATCTGTGTCTCTGAACTAGAAGCAAACACTGAAGGTTTATGGTTGACTAAGTTTGCAGATGATTTCAAGCTGGGGGTTATCATCAACTCGCATGCAGATACTAGAGTTCTTCAAGATGGCCTATTTCTGACTAAGAAATGTTGCCAAAGCTATGGTCTTAAACTGAATGCTGAGAAATGCATAACTGTACCTTTTGGGATGTCAAACATCCCGGCTACTTGCCATATTGACAGTAGACCCCAAAGAGTCGACCCTGTGGTCTGGGTCTGGGTACAATGTAAGCAGTAGCCTTAACTTTGACCACTATGTGATCACATTGCTGAGGAAGTCCTTTTATGTTGCACAACTTATAAGTAAGGACATGGCATCTTGGCCATTATCCCACTGTACTCTGCCCTTATCAGACCAGTCATAGAGTACAATGCTCCCTTTGGTATGTGTGACGCCCTTGCACTGGCCTAGCAATCAAGGAGCCTCAATCCTCACCACTAATACCAGTGAGGGGCATCTCATATAGGAGGAAAGGATAACAACTACACACAGTAAAGTGAAATTTCCCTTTAGAGCACACAGAGATCACAGTCAGTCCGGGGCTGATCACTCCCTTGCTCTCCAGGTCCCCAATAAGACTCCCCACTGGCACAGCTATAGGGTCCACATCTCAGCCTAATGGGCAAGCTAAAACATTCAGCACCCTCTCTGTCCAACCAGGGCTTTGTGTCCCTGCCCAAGTAGCTCACACATACACACACACACACACACACACACACACACACACACACACACACACACACACACACACACACACACACACACACACTTTGAGAAGAGTTTATATAACCACACAGACACTCCTGCGGAAGGCTGGCACAGGTTCTCCAGCTGTGCCCCCTTTACCTAGACTATACGGTAGTAATCACTGCCACCACCCAGCTAATAATTATCACCTACCCAAAGGTCCTTAAAAGGGTGCCCAATTATTACTGTGCAATGTTATTATCCAATTGGTAGTATAGCCCATGGCTAAAACTATTGGAGTGGCTTTGTAGAATTTTACCCAAGTCGTGCAGGTACTCTAAAGAGCTTAAATTATCTCTACAGAAACAGCCACAGTTGAAAGGGTTTAAACATATTTAATAACAAATAGTCAAAACACAAGACAATATTTTTTTACTACACAGTGCTAGTCAAGAGTTCAGAGATCACAGAGAAATATTTAAAATAATTCAGTAGTACAGTTCTAACATCACAGAAAAACACTTCTAATCTTTCTAGTTTCTAGCAATTTCTAAGAGAAAACACAAGCCTAAGATAAATTTACACATAGAACACAGAGTGCTGATGAGTTGGATGGTCAAGACAAAAATGCTTAATGCTCTCTGATTCTCTCTGTTTTTAGGTTCATAGGATCATAGATTAGTACTAGGCTAACTGCCGTTGTGGCCCATTTTAAGCCTAGCCAATTACCCCATGTGAGAATCAAACCCTGCACCTTGTGTTTGTAAGGCAAACACCTTAACCATTTCGCCAACCTTTAAAATCACATCCCTGGTTCCCATTACATCATTCTTCACACTTCCCTGGGTTCCCAGGCTACAGGCTACATTTACATTCTTAACATCTCCTTTGTTATCTTGCAGCTGGTCAGGAAGCAGAGCAATAAAAATTCATTTGCATGTTTAACTCTAGCAATTTAACTCTTGGTCAAAACAATATTAAAATGTCTTCATTTAGACATTTCGGCACCATGCTTAGATCAAAGGGTCACAACATGCTTTACCTGGTCAGCTTTTTGCCAGCAGAGTGCACTGTTGTTACATTTTTAGCAGTTCCACAAGTAACTCTATTTTTACCATTTAAGACAACAAGCCTGTGGTTTACATTAATATTTACAGATGACAGAATTATCTATAAAATTCTATCTGGCTAGGCTGGCAGCCTTCAGAGTATGTAGCTGACTAGGCATATGCAACAAATACAGCAACCTCAGAGGTTCCTTATAAAAAGAAATCAAGGTGTAACAAACCTGCCTTACACAGAGTTCCTTAAAGCGCTTTCTCTCTACTCAGTCTCCTGTAGATTGCTCAGGGTGATCTATACCTGGCTTGCAAGGCATACCCAACCCCACACTTATATTTGTAAGTCAAACAGTACCAGAAATATAAGGTCTAGGGACCTGTATTTTGTCTGTGACTTAAACAGAACATGCTGGAGAGACAGATATGTGTCCCAGAGATTTCCCCAACTAGGCTTCCCATCATGTGAAGCTGAGTTCGTCTATTGCCCAATTTAAGTGCAACCTAGACCAGTGGATAGCAAGTAGGAAATTCACACCAGGCCTGGAGCCCATGTTCCTTATGGACAGAGATAGCTTATAAATGCCTGGCCCCTATGACCATGTCATATGCTATCCTGAGTCTAGGAATGTACATTTGGATTTTTTTCTTCTTCTACAGCTTGTTCTCCACTATCTGTCTCTCTGCAAATATTGGATCAGTTGTACTGCATTCAGATCTGAATCCAAACTGTTCATCTCCTTTCTTACTTTCTACTACTCTGCACATTCATTTATTGGTCACTTCCTCCAACGCTTTCATGCAGTGTGATAAGAGTTTGATTTGTACTGTCCAAAGTTGTGGATATCCCCTTTGTTCTTGTACACTGGCATAAGAATGCTTATTCTGCAGTCATCTGGTATTTGCCTCTCTCTCTCTGTCTCTCAACACCATGAAGAGTACTCTCAGGAGACATTTTTCCCTTAATGTACCAACATCTTGGTCATATGTGCCATGACTTCATTAGAGCCTGACACTACCTTATTTTTCTTAGTTCACTGTGTACTTTTTCTAAGATGAGTGCTTCCTCTTTCTTCATAGGCTGTGCATGGGGTGGTACAGCTTGTGTGGAGCTTTCTTCATTCAGAAGCTTCTTGACATACTCCATCCACCGGGTCTATATCACTTCGACGAAACGGCAGAAGTTCGAACACCATATGTTCGAACTTCTAACCTGGAAGTGCAAAACCATCGAAGGCTTAGAACAGCGATTTTTTTTTTCCCCAGGGAAAAAAATCGCTGCTCCAAGAAGCACACACACACACACACCGCAAGCGCACCAAAAAAACAGCAATCCACACACATACACTTAAAATCCTACATCTAACCCTACACTAAACTTGTACATACACTACTATCTATCCATTTACCTTAACCCAAACCCTAAACCTAAGGTCTGTCACTATCGCACACTCACCTGACCCGTTCCCTAACCCTAACTCACCTATCCCGCCCTAACCCTAAAGTCTGTCACTATCGCACACCCATCTCACCTGCTCCCTAACCCTAACTCACCTAACCTGTGCCCTAACCCTAACGTCCGCACAATTGCACACTTACCTGAACCCAACCTGTAACTTTCCACCACAGTGCTGAAAATAGCGAAGCCGCAGAAACAACCAACCAAATTATTTCCCTGGGAAAGAATTCGGTGTTCTGTGGCTTCGCGATAATCAGTTTTCGAACTTCACAGTTCGAACATATGGTGTTCAAACTGCTGAAGTTTCAACGAACTGATAGGAGCCCCTTCCACCTGCCCTTGATGTTCTATGGACTGGTGAGCTGATTGTTGCTGGCATCCTTTATGAATGGTGACTGATGACTATTTTCTTTATCTTTGTGCCATTTCCTTATAGCATGATAAGAGTTTTGTTGTGCCATCTGCTGAGCCAGCCTCTTAGTTAGCCAACCAGTATTTTGTCTTGGCCTGGTCCATCTTTATCTCCCACTTCTTTCTTCTGATAACATCCTGGACTTCTGCATTCCATGACCAGTTTTCCTTGCATACAGTAGACTCTGTGTTATCCAGTCTCGCTTAAAGCAGCCATGTTTTCATCAAGATTTTAAATGTGTGTTATTGAAGGAGATCTGGAGCCCTAAAATGGTGGATACACAAGTGGCCGTTACACTCGTATTATTCCTGCAAATGTGGGAAATCATCTCTTAGGCTGCAGGTTGTGCAATAAATATCAGAACTATGGATGTTGTAGATGGCGTGGATCATTTGACTACAGACTGAGTAAATAAAGAGGTAGATGACAATAAGAGGGAAATTTAACTGTAAAGGGCAACTTGGGAGCAACTTTGGAGATACAGACATAAGCAGGATGAGTGACCTACTCTCAGCAGATGTAGAATCTGTGAGAGATGAGACTAGTCCCTTCCGTGGGACTCTATTGGATGTAATTTGTTAAGCGAGCCCAGTGAAAGCAATCAAAAATCCCCTGGGGGAGTCCCAGAGCATCGACTCATTGGAGTCATTTTCTAATTTGAACTCTTGTCCAAGTTCAGATTTGAACAGCGATGTGACACATGACAGGACCCTAACAACTGGCATCCAAAATGATAATCTTGATGATGGGCTGGCAGTTGCATCAGCATCCAAGGAAAGATTTCTGGGGCTGTCTGTGCATCATATATAAAATGGATACATTGGAAAGAAGAAAACATCCCAATAATCACACAGAATGAAAATGGTCCTCGTTCTTTGGTGGCAATAATGAATGCTGTCTTACTGTCATGGAAGGTACCGAATAAAGTTTTTGCACTTTATTCAGTCATATAATATCTGGCAGTAACTAAAGTGTTACAGAGCAGTTGCCATTACTTTCAAGAAAAGATACAAGTTTTCTTGTTCATTTAGATCAAAATTATGATTGCAAGGAATGTCAGTGTCAGCCTAGCCTGTTTACCTAAAGTAATTGACTTGCTTTTCACATGCTTGTTTTCTACTTGAAAGTGTGCTGGCAGAGCTTCAAACAACAAAATGTTATCTATAGTACCAGTATTATGCACCCCTTTTTGAGCTCCACCAAATAGGAGGGGCAGTGTCTCATGTCCCTCTTCTTTCAGCCAGCCTTCCCATCCTTTTTCTTTTTTAACCAAATGGCCAGTCTGTTTCTTAACTGTGGCATAAGGAGCTACAAGTCCATTTCATAGGTTCATAGGTTCATATGTTTATACTAGGCTATCTGCCCTAAGGCATTTATAAGCCTAGCCAAAGTTTTTGTGGCTTACGCCACCCCTTATATGAAAAAATACTGTGCCCATTAGTTTGTTGTGCCTCTGTCCAGCAGTGACACAGAGATGATTCCCGGGGTAAACCTATGATCTCCCATCCACAGGTCAAGATTTCTCTTGAACAGAGCCAGCGAGGTGCTCTGCCTCACATGGACCGGGATTTTATTCCACAGCATAGGGAGTCTCTGAGTGATAAATCTATCCCTCCAGCATGTCCTATTTATATCCGTGCTAAGGTTTAAGTCGCTTGCTCTAGTGATGAGTCATGAGAAGCATTTCACTTATGTTGTCATACCTGACCGTAAAAAAATCACAATAGTAATCTTAAAGAAACATAGCAAGTGGGCCAAAACTCTTTCTTATTTTTCAGAATAGAAGACTTTTAGACACTAATCTCTGTAGATGTAGTGAAACTGTATTTTTGTATAACGTTAATTTATTTAAATATTGGATCTTTGTGTGACATTAATTCATTTATTTGAACAATGTCTAATTTTAAGAAGAAAATTAATAAATATGGGTGGAACAAGAAAAATATGAGGGATCAAAATCCTAGTGCTATGCCTAAATCACAACAGTTAAGATGCTTGCATATTGTATAAAAAGATGCTGAGGAATGCTGTGCAGCTTCAGAAGTACATTCCAAAAGAATTGCGTAACTGTGTAACGTTTTTGCCTCTGAATACTGTCCTTGAGGGTAATGGTTGCCACCTGCAGAGGATATATTTTATAGGTGACCGGCGGCTATCTGTAGAATATCTTTCATAGATGACCTGTGAGCAGTGTAAAAGTTTAATTTCATTACTTAGGCTTATAAAGTATGTAAGAGAAGTTGTAGATTTTTATGAAAAAGTGGGATAATTTTGCTTCAAAACAAGAATTGAAATAAAAAAAAATTTAAAATTACTGATTTTTTTAACTAGATAAATACATATTTAATAAATATTTATGTATAACATATATACATAATTTTAATCTGATTTACAAGCTGTAAATGCTATTTTGTATGCTTTTTCTGATTAACCAGCCATTTGTTTATCCAGACTAAGATCCGGTCCAAGCGAGACCGGATAAGAAGGAGTCTACTGTACAATATTTCTGTATCTGACTCTCTGTCTCTCAAATTGTAAAACTGCCCACTAGAGGCTCTAATATCCTTCACCTGGTATTTGGCAAACAGCCCTTGCCTGTACCCCAACATGCATCTCCTCATCCCTAGTTAAATCTGATCATATATAAGTTACCTTTCCTGTCGAGCTTAATGATACTACCCCACCAACAAAAGAGTCCATCTTTAGAGACTTCTGCAGGATGAATATTCTTCAGGTTGTAGCAGATCTGTGCAAAATTCCCATCAATCTTCTGCACATGGAGCCAACTGAGAGGGCTGTAGCTGTACATTTACCTCCAAATTTTACTGGCATCAAAACAGCTGCATAGAAAAGTCTGCACCCATCCATGCTAAAGGTGATACTACATTTAGGAATAGATATTTAGTGGAGCTCCCATATTAATAAACTGTATATAAAAAAAATAAAAAAAAAAAGGGAACGTAATAAAGTTGTAAGAAATCCTCATCTCCCTCCTTTAAGACCACACTAAAAATATACCAGCATGGAACTTAAGAGCACTATTAAAAATGTAAAGCAGGGTACAAACTTAAGGTCACTACAGATAACAAAGAAAACTAAAAAGTTATGTCAGGAAGTTAAAGAATAATGCTCAACAATGCACTAAAGAAGCGTAACTAGTTCAACTAGCACATTGGGCCGGTATTGTGAACAAGCACCCCATCTCCTCAGCTCTTCAAGTGAAGATGAAAAAAAAAAAGATTACTTCACTATAATAAGCTAATCCATACATTGTAAGCAACTGCTTTATTACAGTAATTAGATCTACAACCCCTCTCTTTCACTAAAGAGCAAAAAGAAAAACTGACATTCCTTTTACTGACATACCAACCAGTTGGTCAGATGCACGACACACACCCCTCCCTCCTGCCCCAGCCATTTGAGTCCTTTTTCTTTGCCCTGCCCCCAAATCCCCCTCAACATAATTTCTTTTAAAATTTAGCAAAATGGTTGCTACATTGCTACAGATTATATCCTGTCTGCACTGACAGCTATAGCTCTTACATCTTAGTTAAAAAAAAACCCTTTTTAAACTGTAGCAAACTGCTGCAGTTTATACCCTGCCTACATGGAGCGCTATGGTGCTCATGTTTTAGTTAATAAAAAAACAAAAATAAACCACTTCTTTTTAAACTGTAGCAAACATTTGATACAGTTTATACCCTGCCTGCATAAAATGCTATAGTGCTTAGGTTTTAGTTAAAACAGAAAAAAAAATATCCCTTTTAAACTGTAGCATACTGTTAGCTACATTGTATCAAGCAGTTGCTACAGTTTAGACCACACACACAGAGAGCACTACAGCGCTCAGGTTTGACTGCAAATGCAATACCAACCACTGAACTCCTCCATAATAATATTGCACACTCCAATCCCCAGGATATGATCAATATATATAACTTTTTTTGTTGATTCCAGCATCGATAACAGCATAGCTGCATTAGGTTTCTTTGATGTAAGTAGCTGCTTTACTGGTATGGGCCCTGGGCAAGTTCAGGCATTGCCTTATATTCCTAGGTGCTCATCTTTTCACATGAAGGTGAGTGGTTCAACTTATGCAACAGCACTTAAGGATGGAGCAACAATAATAGAATTGGCAGTGGTTTCGAGAGTTTGGTGGATTCTGGCAGTACGGTGGCTATTGGACATGGTAATTCTAGCCCTAATAGTATGAATGATCGCAGAGTGACTGCGTCTGCTAGTATGGAAAGTTTGTTTGGATTCATTGTTGTCTAATCCCTTATGTTTTCCCGATAGTGCAGTGACTGGTAATGATGTTAATATGACCTTTTCAAGCATTATCAAAATGGCATCAAAAAAGTTAGTTAAATACAAATGTTTGCAAGTGGATAATTTTATTTTTAAAGGATTGTATTGCTTGTAATACAGTACCCAAAGGACTCGGGGTTTGGCAGTTTTCAAATGGGTTGAGCAAAGGCTCTGTTTTTTATAATGAAACTGATCAACATTTTTGATGAATGCAGGTTTTGTTTTCTGAAATGTATTATAGCAGACAAATGAAGAAACTCTATTGTGAGATTTGAGAGATTGATAATAAATTTAAAATATCACAAAGTGTTCTTGTATGTTGATAAAGTTATTCATGGCCTGCAGATTAGAAAAGCTAAGAAGAAGTTAAGGGCAAAAGGGATTACATGAACCATGCAGCATATTCTATACCCAAGCCCCCCAGGGGTATAGAGACAAATTTTATGAATGATGTGGTGGAGTCTGATAGTAAGGGGTAGGGGGATTTTTTAGTGGACGACGTTCAGCCTTCTGTTCCCAGGTGATACAAGAGAAGTGCACAGTGGGTCCAGGTGCATTTGCTGAAGATGTCTGTTACATCAGGGGATCACTTAGGGAGCCCTCCCAGGAGAAAGAAGGGTAGAAGCAAGGGATGGAGAAAGTAGTAGCCATTGATCTTAAAACAGAAGGTTTTTAGGAACTTTCTTTGGAATGTAGTGTCAGTTCTGATGTACATTATGAAAATGTAGTAGTGACATCCCGTGGGCTTAACATTTTTAATTGTAGCAATTTAGTGATGGAAGATAGGTATTTTTCTCTGTTTAGTAAAGGGTTTACTTTTGTGCCTACAGTGTTTGGATATATATAGGAGGTCCTTCTTGATTTAAAGCTATACGTGAGAAAATTGAACCTTAAGGTTATGTTTTTTGTTCAAAAAAGTACCTTCAATTCCCTTTTACACCCTACTCACTCTACAAAGCAACATTAACTAATTGCATACCATAAAAATGACATTCCATTAAAAAAGAAAAAAGTTCGACAAAGTAAAAGCTAATAAAGCACAACAAAACAATGAAATGTTCAAACCAATGCAGTTAAATAGCTCAAAATTCACATTTAACTAACAATAAATAGTACATTGCCTCCCGATAAAATATATTGCATGTCATATATTAAAATATGTCATAAATAAGTATCAGGCTAAAATATCTGTACACATCCATATGAAGCTCGATTGCATTGCCTACAAAAAGAAAACAGGAACTTATAAAGGGGATTCCAAATGAATGCTAAGGAGACCTATAATTTCACTGCCCCTGATTTTACTATACTAGCAATGGAAACCGTGTCATTCAACCCAGGCTTTTTGCTTGCTCAACTGATGCTAAAGTGTTCCAAAAAGGCTGTGATTTACATGTACCTAGTAAACTGAAAATGGTCTTAATCTCACATTTAATGCAGAAAAGTGCAACACAGTAGTGTTTGGCAAGAAAACAGTTCCCACTTCATATATTATAAGTGATACTCCTCTTCAAACAGGTTCATAGGTGTGTACTAGGCTAATGACTCTGGAGCCTTTACAAGCCTAGCCCATAGGATTATCCTGGATTGTGCCACCCGACCTTAGTTCCTAGTGCCTCTGTTGAGTAGAGCCACTGGAGTGATCCCCGGGGTGAATTTTCTATTTCCCATCCACTCATCAAGATTTCTCGTGAAGAGGGCCAGTGAGGTGCTCTGATTGACATGTATGAGAGGTCTGTTCCATAGCATGGGCAGTCTCTGGGTTATGAACCTGTCCCTTCAGCATGTTCTGTTGATTGTGGTAATGAGGTTGAGGTCTCTGGAGCGTGTGGTGCGGAGGGATTGGGATTTCTTTAGATGTAGCATTTCTAACAGTGCTGGGTCAGACATGGCTTTGTAAGTCAAGCAGAGATCGCATCTAAGTAGGCAATATGAGACAGAGAATAGTTGGAGTTTATTGAGTCTGTCCATATAGGATACATGTTTAAGGCCTAGGATATTCTTTGTGAGGTACTTTTGCAGCCTCTCCAGTTGTTGCAGGTGTCTAGTGATGTACTTGCTAAATGGGGCATTGTACTCAATGATTGGCCTAATGAGGAAAGAGTAGAGGGAGACAATGACCTCTTTCTTCCTGGATGCAAAACTCTTTGTAATGAGATGTGCCACATAGAAGGACTTTCTGACCACAGTGGCAACGTGGTTATCAAAAGAGAGGTTGCTGTCAACCTGTGTTCCCAGATCTCTTATAATGCCTTCTGTGTTCAGTGGACTACCATCACTGTGGTAATTCAAGGGAAATGGGTTTTTCCCAAGGGGGGTGACGACACTTTTTTTGGCAATGAGCTTAACTTAAGGCCATGGTTCTGACACCAGTCGGTGTCATTGAGGCTTTTCTGTAGGATGTCAACATCACTTGGGGAGTTAAAAATAGCACTCAACATGCAATCGCCTGCGAACTTTGTCAGCCAGAGTCCCTTTGTGTTGACCTGGACTACAGAGAAGTAGATACCAAATAGGGGATGACCCAGGACGGAACCCTGTGGGACTCCACTCGTGACTGGTCGGTAGTCTGACTTGGAGTCGGCTACTTTAACATTGTGGGTTCTATCTGTGAGCCAGTTTGCAACCCACATAGTGAAATAGGGGTTGATGCCTAGTTTAGTGAGTTTTTCTATGATTCCTGAGTGGGGAATGATATCAGAGGTCTTGGCCAGATCAAGGTAGGCTGTATGAACCACCTTGCCTTCATCCATAGCTCTGGTGACTAACTCAAAGAAGTCGACCAAGTTGAGCAGGCATGATCTACCCTTCACAAAACCAAACTGTGTAGGATCCAGAGTTTGAAGATTCCCTATATCCTTGTTTATTAGGTCCATGATGATGAGTTCTATAGCTTTGCATATCAGACTCGTCAGGCTAATTGGGTGATAATTCCCGAGGTCTGTAGTCGCTCCTCCTTTGTGGAGAGGGATGACTGTAGCAGTGCACCATTCGGTGGGGACAAAGCCTGAGGTGAGGCAGTGCTTGAACAGGGCACACAGTTGAGGTGCCAGTTCACTCTGTAGTTCATGTAGAATGCAGCCAGGGATATTGTCAGGTCCTATAGAAGCTGTATTCTTGGCCTTGGACAGTGCTGGTTTTAACCTGTGCAACAATAATACTGGGTGCCTGGCAATCTACAGGTATTGTGATTGGTCCTGGGGGTGGGGGGTGGGGGTAAAGTTAGCACTGAATCTGTCGGCCAGTATATTGGCAATATCTGTTGGCTCGGTATAGGAGGTACCATTGTTCAGTAGCTCAGAGCAAATCTGGATACTGACGTGGAGATTCTTTACATAACTATAGAAGGCCTTGTGGTTGTCTTTACTATCTGCTGCAATTCTGTTTTCATAGCTAGCTTTAGAGGATTTGATGAGGGATCTCAACCTTTTGTTGAGGCTGATAAGGGAGTTTTTCCAGTCTTGGGACTTCACCTTATTCCACATCAGTTTCCTCCTCCTGTTGTAGAGTTTGTTTATGGCAGGGGGATTGGCTTCCTTTTTTTTGAAGAGAGTGTCTTGCTCCTATTGGGTATGGTGAGATCCATGCATTTGTGTATGTGTTCGTACATTGCATTGGTGTATGATTCGGTGGTCATGCAACTATTCTCCATTTGCATGGGTGCCATGAAGTTATCCACCTCTGTTTTTAGGAGACCAAAGTTAGCTTTGGAGAAGTTTTTCATGGTGGTTACCTTTGTGGAGGTGGGGTGGGAGGGATGTGCATTTCCAAGGTGATTAGTTTGTGGTCAGATCTAACCAGGGTGGAGTTGACTATTGGTGTAGAGCAATGGTTGCCCATGTTAGTAATGACCAGGTCAAGGATGTTGCTACCTCTAGTGGGGGTAAGAGCAAGCTGGTCCAGAGCATTGGAATTAATGAATAATAGAAAGCATTAGGCAAGTGTATTGGTACATGAGTAGTTTTCCCAGTTAATGGAGGGGTAGTTGATGTCACCCAGTATGAGAGTGTTAGGTTGGACCTTAATATTCTCCAGGGTACTTAGGGACATGGAGTGTGAGGACCTATAGCAGGCTATGACCTGAATCTCTGTCTTACCCAGTGTTGGCTGCACCTGAAGTATCTCAGATGCGTTATGTTGGTCTACCAGTCCTGGAGATGTGTGCATCCTTTATGAATATGGAAACACCACCGCTTTTGGAGCTTCAGTCTAAGTTCTGGGGCCGAAAGGTGTGGGATGAGTTACAGCCTGGTAGTGCAGGGGTGTGTTCTGCTGCCTTGAACCAGGTCTTTGTTACAGCGCAAACATTTTAAGGAGTGCTTCGAGCGAGTGCATTTTGAGATTTAGACTTCTAGCATTGAGCAGCATGACTCTCAGATTGCATTTGTTTGTAGCTGTTATGGTGGTAATTTGGTCTTTGGAACACTGCCTAAAAAAGGCACTATAGGGGTGGCAAGATCCTTGGCCAGTATCCAGAAGCCCAGGGGTGACAGATGCAGGCCATCTCAGGCAAAGCATCAAGGACTTTCAATCATGTCATCCCAGGCAGACAGATACTGGATCCTCTTAGAATGACACCAGAAACTTAGCCAATTGTTGAAATTAGTAATTTTCTGCTTGTACTGTGGTATCATTCTGGGTGATGGTAGGATGCTGCTCAGGGCTAGGGTCATACCCGCCAAGGCTACATAATCCAAGAGCTCCTCCATGTCTCTTTTCATGTAGTCCAGGGAGGTACGTTTCAGGTCATTCACGCCCACATGTACAATGACAGAGTCATATTTGTACCTGTTGTTGAGGCACCTGAGTGCATGCGTTATGTAGTGGATCCTGGAGCCTGACAGACAGCTGACTGTTACTTTCTCCTTATTCAACCTAGTGAGTGGGAGATCAGTGTGCCTCACTATCAAGTCACCAATGACTAGTGTGGTGGGCATGCTGTTTTGCCTTAGGGGCTTTGGTTGAGTGGCACAATGTTTAGGAGAGTTGTGTATCTCGTGATTAGTGTTGTGTTGTGGTGGTCGGGTGCGTTTCTGCCTTGGAGGTCTCTGCTGTTCAGGTAGATTTTTCAGAGCTTCAAGGAAGAAGGTGGGTGTGTGGTTTGTGTTTTTATGTAAAGGCATTGCTGGTATGTGTTCTGGAGGGCTATGTGTACCATGTGGTGTGGTGCAAGTGTTGACTTTCTCCTGTTGACCAGCTATTCCGGTCTTGGCTGGAGAGTGCATGGCTTCCAATTTGGATATATAAGTGCATCTCTCACAAGTCTGAGTGTTGGGAGGTAAGAGAAGAGGGTTGTCAGTGTACATGAGGCAGTTGCTACTTTGCCTCAGGATGCCCAAGTTCACCAGATTAATAGGAGAAAGCACAGTTAACTGACCTTTAGACATGCCTGAAGGGGTGGGCATTAAAAAATACTGGAGCTGTTTCCTTGTAGAACGTTTAGTGCTGGTAGCACTTATGTATGCTACAATAATTGTTACAAGAAGTCTGGTAAAGTGCTAAACTAATAAACTAGTAAAAGTGCTGTAGAGGAGAGAACTAGCAGATGTAAAGGAAAATTGAAGAGCAGACTTTGGCACCGCTGAGAAGCTTACAAACAGTCCTGGATACAGCAAATCTGTACCTGGACTAGACTAGTTACAGCAGGAAACAAGTGCAAACACAGACTTTTTAGACCAGAAAGATGAAAGAGATGGAAAAACTGCCCAAACGGCCAATAAACTACAATTTCTAGGCCAGAAACCACTCCTCTTGTGGTAGATAGGCTACCTAGTGCTTACCACTCTCACTGATAAGCTAGTAGGCTTCCTCCAACACAGAAAGGCTTAGGGGGCTCATAAGCTTACCAATAGTCTTGGATACAGCAAATCTGTATCTGAACTAGACTAGTTACAGGAAAGGCAGGAAACAAGCTTAGATTTTTTTTTTCAGAAAGCAGCTAAAACAGCACTAAAAACAATTCAAGTGCAGTGCAAGCTGGCACACTTGAGTGTGTAGCAGTATTAAAGCAAATACAATTTAAATAAATGCAATTTATTTGAAATGTATTCTGAACTAAATTCAATTGTTTTATTCAACTCTGAACAGTTAAGAAGTGCCAAAAATATACTTAGCTGAGCAGCACACTCAGCACAGTCAGAACACGAGATTTTTTTTTGTTAGTTAAGTGCAAGGGAAGGAAGGAGGAGCAGAAGATAATTCAAGGTTAAGAACCTAAGTGGGTTGGCCTTCTCAAATGTTATCCCTGTATTGGATAGAATGAACACTAGACTTGGAGGAGTGTCCCAGATCAAATTTAAAGTAGGGATGGGCAATTGCAAAGCCACCAACTATAACAAACACCACAGGAATAGCATGGGTGGGAGGGAGAAAAACAGTTTCAGAAGAAATCAGAAACAAAAAAATAATGCCAGCAAATATATAAAATAATTCAGTCAGCAAATATATAAAATCATTCAATTCAGGCAAAAATTAAGACAATACAGAACTCTGAAAAGTTAAAGTGCAAAGGGTTATACTTATCAGCAATTATATTTCCAGACTGAGAGCACTCTTCAGTCAGAACTCAAAGAGTTTCTGAGAGTGTACACGGGAATTTACAAACCGGGGCTATTTTAAAATCAGCAAGCCTTGAAGCAATCAGATAACAAAAAAGCTGTTAGACTAGTTTTATAAACTTTAACACCATCATAGAAATAGGGGTGGGGGGCACTTTCAGAAGAGATCAAAAACAAAAAACAATGCCAGCAAATATATAAAATAATTCAGTCAGCAAATATATAAAATAATTCAATTCATGCAAAAATTAAGACAATGCAGAACTCTGAAAAGTTAACATGCAAACAATTATACTTATCAGCGATTATATTTCCAGATTGTTTGAGAGCACTCTTCAGTCAGAACACAAGGAGTTTCTAACAGTGTATGCAGGAATTTAGAAACGGGCTATTTTAAATCCGCAAGCCTTGAAGCAATCAGATAACAAAAAATCCGTTAGACCAGTTTTATAAACTTTAACACCACCACATAAATGGGGGGGGGGGGGCAGTTTCAGAAGAAATCTGAAACAAAAAAAATGCCAGCAAATATATAAAATAATTCAGTCAGCAAATATATAAAATAATTCAATATAGGCAAAAATTAAGACAATGCAGAACTCTGAAAAGTTAAAGTGCAAAGAATTATACTTATCAGCAATTATATTTCCAGATTGTTTCAGAGCACTCATCAGTCAGAACTCAAAGAGTTTCCTAACAGTGTATGCAGGAATTTACAAACAGGGGCTATTTTAAATCAGCAAGCCTTGAAGCAATCAGATAACAAAAAGTGTTAGATCAGTTTTATAAAGTTTAACACCACCACAGAAGGTGGGGGGGGGGGGACCAGTTTCAGAAGGGCTCAGAAACAACAAATGCCAGCAATATAAAATAATTCAGTCAGCAACTATATAAGACAATTCAATTAAGACAATGCAGAACTCTGAAAAGTTAAAGTGCAAATAATTATACTTATCAGTGATTATATTTCCAGATTGTTTGAGAGCACTCTTCAGTCAGAACACTAGGAATTTCTAACAGTGTATGCAGGAATTTACATATAGGGGCTATTTTAAATCAGCAAACCTTGCAGCAATCAGATAACAAAAAAGCTGTTGGACAACAAATAACAAAAAAACTGTTAGGTACAGTCATAACAGGCCTGGGACTTTGTGGATAACTCACTGTCATTTGATCATTATGTTTCAATTACAGCCTAAAGAATAATTCTATTTAGCCTAGTTAATTTTCAGGGGAATATCTTCAAATATATGCATATAGTTCAACTGCTGGAAAGGCTATAACTATTTTTAACAACAAAAAAATGGGGAACCCTTAAATCCTTCAATTACCCCATTAGATTAGTACAATCTTCCTTATACTCAGTAGGCTGTAAATTAAGGGTGACTCTATAAAATATAATTTGGAGCGGAATGTAAGGATGCACAAGGGTGAAAGGTGGTTGTTTGTTGGGTGGCTTTTCTAAAGGAAGTAACCCTTTGTGCCATAACTTGTTATGAGACTATGCTGACCTTTGATACAGTTAGGTCAGTGTTTTTTTTTCATTTTACTTTTAGCATTTTACTCCCATGTTTAAATGGTATGCTTAATAAGGTACACTTTTAAATGAGTGTAGATACATTTCAGTTTTATGTTGAGTGTTTTTCTCTTTTTTTTGTCATTTTGTTATTCTTGCTGTAGTTAATAAAGACTTTTTTTGGAAAAAGAAGAATTTCTCAGAAAAGTGGGAGTTCATCACTTTACTTCAAGTCCTGATTATGCATGACAAATGGTGATTTTTGAATAAACACTTCAAATTGTGAAGTACTTTATGAAGATGTTGCATTAACTGTGAAATAGACATAATAGTGTGGTTATAAACAGTGCTGGGAGTAGCATAATGTGTGCAGTTAGTGAAGAGAAGGAAACGGATATGAAGAGCGGAACATGCAGTGTAGGGTTGCTGAAAAAGTGGGTATGATTCTAAGGTTGTGGGAAGAGCGGTGGTGGGTGGATAGTTCAAGTTATCTAGGTAGAGCCTATAAGTCACTTAATAAAAGAGGGCAGTCAAAGAAGTTAGGCAACTGCTACTACCATGGTAATGTAAAATCTCTGCCATTCTGACCAACCACACCAGACAACAATGAAATTCCCACAGACAAGACAACTAAATCTTTCCCCACCCCAGCAATACTAATTTGGAAACTCCTCAAAAAGCTTAAATTTTCCTCCATTCTAGATACAGTTTCACACTGCACCTCTTAAGTTATTTGTCTATGTAATATCGTATCCCAGCTTAATTCTAGTTAATAGCTTAGCTATGGAAGGACATGTTCCTAAACCCTGAAACTCCTCAGCCTTAATGCTACTACACAGTCATAGCTCCTCCATCAACTACTTCAGCTTTCAGACAGTTGCACTGTCCCCTTCCATATCCAAACCACTTGAAAAATGCATTCATAATTAACTGTTAAGGTACCTAAATGAACACAATTTTGTTTCAACTTCTCAACATGGTTTCTATCCTGTACATTGTACTGAAGCAACCTATGCTCCAAACTTAATCTAGGAGAATATGTAGGTACTGAGTTCCTTAACTATTTGCCATGGTTAATAATCTCGTTCTACTCTACAGTATGTCCAGCTGTAACTTATCTTCCAAGTCCTTAAACTGGTTCACCAGCTAGGTGCATGACAAGAAATGTGTAGTATGTGCAGGTCAAACTTTCCAGCTCTGTTGGTATCAGTGGGTAAAACCTAGAGATCTGTATTTGGCTCATTTACTTTCACCATTTTTGGTAACCAGGTAACATAATTCTGTCACCTAACCTCTCTAATTCAGTACACAGAAGACAGCACTCTAGTCTACTCTTCTAAAGCTATTCTTGAAATTTCACCTAATCTCCAAAATACGTATTTCAAGATTGAAGATTCAAGCTTTTACAAAATAACCAAGGCTATGCTTTTCTTCTCTAGGTACAAACCATCCTTCTATACTACCAGCCTTCAGATCCTTTCCAGAGATAATGTATTCTTTAGAATAGACCAGTCATTCAAACTACTTGATATTATCCTAGAGCTTAGTCTGAAATGTAACCACCATAGCATCCTCCACACTAATTGTAACTACAATTGCTCTATCACACCTATCACTTCATGATCCAACATGGCCTACTAGTAACAGCTAAGGCCTACTTCTTAACTATCATTTTTCTGTAGTAATTGTATCGTCACCAATGTAAGCACCACCTTAACCAAACAAGCTAAAGCAAGTATTGCATAGAATCTCAAATTTACCCCATGCCACCCAATAAGATCACTCTACTATACTTCACTTGGAGCCAATGGCTTGATAGATCTGGAGTATCAGTTGGTAATCACTAAGTGCAGAATAGCTTATCTCAGTTCTTTTTCGACCAGAGTAACAACCTCTTCAAAATCTGTCACTGAATGGTACATCCTAAATTGCTTACTTCAATCAGCAAACCTGTAACTGACAGTAACCTAGCCATAGCACAATTATCATTCTGAATCCAGATTTATAACTGCAGTCTCCAAATCCTGCAACAAACCTCCTTACTGTACAAGACACACCCATTGCGCATTTTACTTAAAAAAAAATAAAAATAAAAAAGCTCTCAGGCAGCACTTTAAGCTCCCCTGGAGCTGCAGCTGCAATGTCTTACAGACATCATAATTTATAATGATAGTTATACTGTGATGCCTACTTTTTTCTTTGTTCCATTTATAGTTTTGTATTTATAGAGAAAATTTTGTGAACATATTCATTTGTGTCTGTTAAACAGACTGGATATAAAATCTGTAAAGGATGTATGAACATACACAAAACCTCTCTATATATAAAAACTGTAAACAAAATAAAACTAAGCAGCTTTTGCCATTATGTGGGATATGTAGAACATTTTTAGGTAGTGGGACTGTTTATTTTCCTCATTTGCTAACCAGATAAATACACTAGGCACAGGCATCCTTTCAGTTGTGACTCAGAAGCATTCTCTTTTTAAGTGACTTATTCGGAGTCGTACATTAGGTACATGGAGATTAAAGGACTACACAGTGAAATTCATTAACAACTTGCAGTCTTAATCATCTGCTTTAAACTGACACCTTTTTTTACACAGATCTCTGCTGAAACTAGACTATGCTCTGTCAAACCTTTCTGGTACACTCACAAAATAATTAAAATAAGCCATTACTAGAAATGTCATTGTTCAAACTGTAATACTGTAATAAACAAGAAATCTATTCTGATACAGTTTTGAAAGACAGTAGCTGGTGTCAAAACCATGAACTAAAACTAAATTCCAAAAAGTGTATAGCTGTGTCCTTTGGCAAGCATGACTTCCCTTTTGACAGTCACATTGACAATACAACCCTAAAAGTTAATCCAGTAGTCAGGGATCTAGGAACCTATTTCAACAATGAATTGTCCTTCGATCACCGTGTATCTGCTGTTGTAAGGAAATCTTCATCACACAGCTTATATCTAAAAGTGTGGCATCTGGATAAATGGATGTGATCATTCAACTTTACTCAGCTCTTATCAGGCCAATCACTGAATATAATGCCCCATTTGTTATGTACCTGTACAAACATTTACCATAGCTAAAAGTCAGAATGCTTTCTCAATAAAAAATCAAGAGTCTGAATCACAAAAAATATTAAGACCATCTCATACTCATATCTTTCTCTTACTAGCATTATACAATCTACTAAGGGTTGACCTTTGCCTTGTGTATGGTGTTTCAGAAGAGCCTATCATGTCAGACTTATTACATATTCACAAGTCCAGTGATAGCATAAACACTCATTCAAGAGATCTCAATATTTTGTAAAATACATACATATCCCTCCAACATGTTCTATTTATCTCAGACTGCTTCTTCTATAGAACTGTCTGCTGGTCCACATAAAGCAAATGTACTTGTCTTACTGTATTCAAAAATAATTTGGATGAATGGATGGGAAACTGCAAATGTATTACTGGTTTAGCACCCATGTTCCTCATGGATAGAGGAATAAATAAATGTTTCAACATGTGCTTGTCCTGCCCACCTGGGTTTTTCATATGTAAAATATAAGGGCTAAAAATTACCATGGGAATGTGAAGCTAGGCTTCTTAAGATCCAGACAAATCAACAGCTTTGTAAATACCTTTGAACCTGTCACTCATCTAGTCAGGATAAAATAGACGAGTCTCTTTGAGTTCTGTTCAAGCAGCTTTATTATGTACAAACACATCAGGATTGAGGATTAATAACTTTAACTTAGCTAAACTTATAAACAAACTAGCTGTTACACTCATACATGCTCACTCTTTGGCTGCACTCACAAAATGACACTGAAGCTAGCACATGCTTGCTACTTATATGCACATGCCGACCTTGAAATGCTTTTTAAAGGTTCGGCTTACACACACACTATTCTACAGAACCTATGAACCTAAGTAAGTTAGAGACAGCTGTGCAATTACAGTCAGAAGTTAAGAAGAGCAGGGCAAGCTAACTAGCATAAATAAGACATAAAATATGTTATATCTGATGTAGCACATGCATTTACTTCTGTACAGCATGGTAGGTAGCCACATCTAATGTCCTGTAGGAATGCAGTTGAAATATAGCTTGACACTGCTAACAAACCACCAAAGACATAAATTACTACATAATGTACATTAGGCTGGAAAGGAACCACTTAACCACAGGCATTTGGGATAGGCAATCAACTGCTATTAGCATTGCAGATTTAGGCTCTAACAGACTCTGGTAAAATAAATACACATTTGAATTTAACTTGTTCACATTCAATACTGCAATTATACTGCGGTGGTAGTGCTGCGGTAGCGTTGTCGCCTCACAGTTAGACGTTGCCTGTTCGATTCTCAGAGCGTCTTCTGTGTGGCGACATGCATGAATGGGCGTTCCTTCGTTGAAGGTTATGCGTTAGGCCCGGCAAGCCAGCACATAAAACTCTACTGCCAATCATTAGTGGACTGGGGTTCCGCTGTGGCGACCCCTAACCGGGAAAAGCCGAAAGACACAAACAAACATTCAATACTGCAATTACTTGTTAAAATGATACTAGTATGAAACACTTCAGGCAAACAGTGCAAAATATCCTGATATATGAACATACACTGTATCATAAACTAGCAGTGTGATGCCTGTTTTGCAGACACCAGGCATCAACTTCCTTTCTGCAGCAACAAACTTATCCTTAACTCAGTTATAGCAGCATGTATCCATATATTCAACCCTCAGTTGCAACCACAAAGTCCAGAACACACATTTTTTTTCTCAGAACAGCAAAAATTACACAAAAAATCACAGTCAGTTGGATAAAGTCATTCCAGAGAAATGCTGATGTTTAAATACACATTTTATTTAAAGTAAAAGGCTACCCTGCAGTTCCAGTACTCCATTCATAAAAGCACACTGAACATGTGCCAACCATTTCACTCTCTGAATTCTAATTAGACAGCACAACTGATCATAGCAGTATTACAGACATAGGTAACATACTTGCCTTTGGTGCAGAAGGCTGTGGGTTCTACTCCTACTCAGGTACATGGATTGCTGACACCATAGTGCAGTACAAAAAGGTCCTATACTCTTGACTGTGTTATCCTTAGGATGAGATGTTAAACTGAGATCCTATCTGCTTGAGTTGGTAGCAGAGGTGGATGTAAAAGATCACATGGTACCTATCCAAAAAAATAGAGGGTCCTTTATTTATGTTTAACATAACCTAAAACATTATTTATGTATTTACAGGATGTAGATATTTACAGGCACATATATACACATTCCTATTTTTTTATTATTTATCATTTTTTTCCTATAACATCTTCATTGTTATTCTTTCATGATTGACTCCCACTCCTTCTTCCACAACCATAATCTGATTTTTCACAATATATCTGCCAGAATCCATTTCCCATAAACAAAACGTTATTCAATTTTTCATTCCAAATAACGCATATTTCTAAAATAAATTTTTATCTACCCTTGTCATATATTATTTCTTATTATAATGTCCATACATATTGACATCTATATTGTTTATGTCATTAGTATTCTCAAAATGTTTCTTCACACAATGTTTTCTAGAGTTTCACCACTCGTTTTTATGTCAGGAAAAAAAATGTTCTGTTGTCTCTTCCTCCATACAAACTAAACACATTCTTTCAGCTTTCTCTTTATATGGCATATTTCCCTTTACTGGTAACTTATTTATTACATGTCACTATAGGAAATCTTCACATTCTATTACTTTGATACACCCCTTTTACCATACTTTAATGGCTTTAATTACTTCTGGTAAAATTTCCAATGGATTTACATAATATTGCTTCATCATTTTATTATACCACATCCTTCTGTCTTTCATCAATTTTTATTTTCCTTGTTAGTATTTTGTTGAAAATTTTTAATTTTTTCATTTAGATATTGTTTTCTCTCTTTTCCATAAATTTTTGTTCTTAAATTTACAAATTCTCATTATTAAATTCTCATTCTCTTCCTTCTATACAAGTTTAAAGATGCAGAATAAACAACTGGATTTAGTAACCCCAACCTCCGTTTATCATCACTCATGTACAACACACACCTTTTCACCAGGTTTAATCTTGAATCCCATATGAAATAAAACACCACTTGGGCAATTTCCTTTTCATATTTTTCTAGGATCATATAAACATTTGACATATATGCTACTTTTGATACCAATGCAATAAAAGACATAAAATAATACCTTGCATTTAAAAAAAAAACTTTAAAGCTTTCTTTATCATTAAGTCCAGGTGGATAAGAAGCACCCAATTTTATTTGCATCAAACACTCTTTTCAGTCTAGTCCATCCTCAGCATCAAATCTATTACAGCTTTATTTCTTGCGTTGTTATCAGTTTATTTGGTGTAGTGTGGAATTTTTGATGGAGAGCCAATCTAGTTCCAGTGTTATGATGCTGCCATCGGGTTTTACCCTCCATGGTACTCCTAATGGCTCTGTTGTTTTAAATCAAAAAGGTTGCATCAGTAGAACCCCTACCTATCTAATTACACAAGCTACAGAACACAGTACTTAATGCTCATGCCACTGCAGAAGTCTTTTTAGAAACTAAAACTATATCATCTGCATATGCAAAACTATTGCAGTTACCACCTCCTTTTGCATCAAATATATAGCATCTTCCATTTTCAAAGCTACTTCACTCACTGCAACATTCATAATCAATGTAAACAGTTTCCCAAACATGGGACATCCTTGTCTTATGCCACATCTCAGCATCATATCCTGCTGTCTCAAATGGCTTGCTAATATCACCTACCACAAGTTTCATATCCTCCATTTTGCTCATAATATCAACCACAATGTCTCTAATAACCAGCAATTATTCTTGATATCCTTTCTCTTTTATACCATATGTACTTTTTTCCATAATATCCATATTCCTTCCATTCTCCTATGTGTTATTCAGATCAAAATTTTGTAATCTGTGTTATTTAGTGTGTTTGGTCTTCATTTTGTTTTATTTTATTCTTCTCTTTTTCTTTCATATAAATTGTAATATTTCACTACATAATTCTTCATAAACAAACCCTTCCTTCAACCAACAATTCAGTATATTTACAGAATATTCTTGTTGCCAATCCATTCATTTCTTGTACATTCCACACCCTATACCATCTAGGCCTGATACTGAATCAACATTTTCTTTTCTAAGTACTTCATCCAATTTACTAATAGTCCTTTCTTTTATATACTTATCTTTGTTAATCAGGAAAAGTCCGACTGGGTAAAACCCATTTTCAATGGAGGCCCATGGATAAAAGCTCCCCACTTAAGTTGCACAGGATGCAGATTTACAATTGTATGGTAAAACATCTGTACGTGAGCTTATTTACATGATTTTTAAATATTTCTTACATGAACATAGTACTTTAAAATAAAATACTGGAGAGAGAAATTAACATAGATTGGCTAATTAGTGAATAGAAAAATAAAATACAACAGCAGTTAATGTATTTTTTATCATGATGGGTGCAGGAAAAAGATTGAACTGTGATGTTTCTGAGGTTAGCAATAATTTACAGACAGAGAAGTAGTAATGTAGCTTAAAAATTGATGAGAGACATATGAAAGGAGAAATTATGGAAATGAGCAGAAAGATCAATAGACAGAGGAGGAACTATAGTTAGTGGTGGGGTGTGAGAGAAGGAGGAAGAAAGGGAAGAGTTTAGGAAATTATAGGTTCATAGGTTCATAGGTTCATACTAGGCTATCTGCCCAAGGGCATTTATAACTGAATAGAGCTGGAGTTCTTTCAGCTGGGGCAGCATAAGACATATTTTTGAGACCCTTTATCCTTTTGTTTAGGACTTTTTTGGGGCCTTTCCAGCTGCTGCAGGTGGGTCAGATAGGTTACTGTCAACCTGGGTCCCCAGATCCCTGATGACTTCTTCTGTGCTCAATGGATTGCCACCTATATGGTAGCTAGTATGACTATGCATTTCTTGCGCGCTACTTTTTAGGCCATGGCTCTGGCACCAGTTATCCGCGTCTGTGTGAGGCTTCTAGAAGGATATATGTGTGTCAGATGTTTTTGATGTGGTGCCCCAGTTGCAGTCATCTGCAGACTTTGTCAGCCATAACCCTCTTTGTGTGCTTGTACTTCTTCAAGTAAGTAGATGAACAGAGTGGTCCCAGGACTGAGCCTTGGGACACCACTTGTGACAGGCTTTGAGTCTGAGATTGAGTCTGACACACTCTGAGCAACTCTTCTGGGTCATAGCCAGTTTGCAACTTGCCATGTACATGGCTTTGCAGATAAGGCTTGTCAAGCTAATGGGAGGGACCACAGTCACCGTGCGCCCACTCTTAGATGCAGTATCTGAGGGTGAGGCTAAATTAAAACACTGTCTAACTGCGGCGGGTTTAATTCCTCATGAGAAGTTTGCACTGAACCTGTCAGCCAGTATGTTGGCAATGTGTGTAGGTTCAGTAATCTTCACATCATTTCCTGTCAGCTTTTGAGAAGTTTTCACTGTGGTCTTTTTTTTTCAGGTGGGGCGGTGTTTGGGGCTTGAGTAGTGTTCCCCAGTCTATATAGTAGTTGAAATCATCTAGTATGATGGTGTGTTTGGAGATACATTTATCCCTCCCAGTGTTTTCAGAAGGCCATGTGAGGTGTTGAGAGTTTGAGAGGGTGTACCACAAACATGCTAAATTGCAGAGCAGTCTTTTTGCCTATTAATTGCACCTGGATGGTCTCCTCTGCATCAAGCTGATCATCTTATCACTGTATTGTGGCATCATTCTAGGTGAAGGTAGGATACTGCCAAGGTCAGGCAGCTTACTGTGACCTTCTCCTTACTCAGTCTGGTGAGCGGGGGCGTCAGTGTGCTGCTGACTAGGTCACACAATGACTGGTGTGTGTCTGGCATTGTTTTTTGGGCTGTGACTGTTGACACCTCTGACTGTGGTGTGGTCTATGTGTTGTGTGTGTTGGGGTGGGGTGGTGGTTGTTTGGTTTGTTTGTTGCTGTTGCTCTGTTTTTTTGGTTTTTTTTTTGGAGCCTCAGGTAGTGTCTTTGTGTGATTAGTGCAGTATGAGGGGGAGAGATAAGGTACAAAAGACTGGGAAGCAAAGTGGCTGCAAGTGTTGGAGAAAGTACTCTGAGTAAAGCTACCCAGGTGAGCAGGAAGAACAGAGCTGTCTTCGTCAAAGGTGTTTAAGCAAAGTTTTGAACCTATTTCAATTTTCTTTTTGTATTAACTGTTGGGAATTTCATTCCAGCATTTTGACAGCTGGTGAGAGAAGGGGGATCTTCCAGCTGTGTTGAATGTCTTACTGATACATAATAAGAGTTTATTGCTAGAACAAATGTCTCTAGTGGGTGAATAGTACAGTGGAATATTTTTTTTAGTATTGGTGATTTATTTGGAGAGTACAATAGGTTCTGGGCAATTATTTGTTGTGAGTATGACAGCTGGTTTGGGAGTTCAAGCCAGTTTAATTGTTGTAATGTAAGTCAGTGGTTTGTTTTAGAAGGTTGGCTGGTTGCAGATTTAGCTATTTTGTAGTAGCAGGAGGATAGTTTAGTTTTATACGTAGAGTTAATATTTGTAATAATAGGGGAAGCATATAATAGAGAAAGAGGAGATATGTTGCTGCTAAGATAATTATTGCTTGATCTGTTGGGCAGTGTTTGGTCCTATACATGGGGGTGGAGTTTTTTGTGAGTTTTCTTGATGGAATGAAGTATGTGGTGATCAAATTTTGAAGTTGATATCTGTTATAACTCTTGAGTAGTTTAGTTTGTCTTATGGTTTCTGTTTTTGTGTTGTTATTTGAGATAATATAAAATGTATGTTTCTGATTAAAGTGTTTTGGCGTAAATCACATAATCTTTTTTGGCATTAAGCAGCAAGTTCCAATTTTGTCGACACATTTCTCTGTCAATGAAATTTTTTTTGAGTGATTTCCTGTAATTTTGTTTTGGGTGGGGCAGAGCAGATAAGGGTTGAATAGTCAGCATATTATACAAGAGTGGCAAGTGTAGTGGTATGACGTTTCTTTATGAAAATAGTTAATAGAAGAGGACCAAGTTCTGACTCTTGGGGAACATCAGCAGATACTAATTGAAATGCTGCAAGGTTTGTTGTCATTTAGTTGCCTGCTGATGATTGTATAGATAACTGTGAAACTAGGAGAGGGATGGGTAAGTGAGACCTAGAGTTGCAAGTTCAGAAAGAAGCATTAGGTGCAACACTGTATCAAATGCTTTGGAAAGGTCAAGGAAAAGTGAAAAAACAAGGTTATGCTCATTTCTGTATTGCTTTACTATGTTGGTGAAATTGAAGGGCGCAGTAGTAGTACCATAGTTGGGCCTGAATCTGTGCAGGGTGTTGAAGATGAGGTTGTATTTGGTTATGATAGTTGATAGGTTAGCAATAGGTCTATAGTTTAACTCCATTGAAGTACCTCCTTTGTGAAAGGGTATAATGGATTTTTCCAGATTGATAGGACATTTCAATTATTGACTGGTTGTTCAGAATGGAGACAGGGAAGGCTAGTGCTTCTGCACCTATTTTGAGGAACTCTGAGAAGGTTATCGGCAGCTGAGGCTGTTGCTTTTAATTTGGCTAGTAATTTTTTATGGTGGTTTTTGTGATGGCCTAAAAAGTAAAAGACAGTGTGTTGCTTTCAAGAACAGACGGAAGTTGGAGGGGGTGAAGTGAAGTGGTTATTGCTTAGTGATAGAACTGACAGGATAAAATGAGTGTTGAGCTGAGTGGCAATGGACTCTTTGTTGTTTGAAATAGAAAGGACAAGGTGTAGTGGTGTGGCCAGGGTGTAATGGTTTATTTAGAGAGGACCAAGAAAGCTTGGGGTTGTTTTGGTGCTTTTGTTGTAGATCATTGTAGTATGATTTCTTGTCAGAATAAATACGGTTTCAGAGATATCTACAGTTTTGGTAGGCATGTTGTGTTTTATTCTTGCACTATTATTTCCTTGCTTTATCTCTTTGCAGCATGAGCTGTTTGGTCTCTTTTGTCAGCCATACTGCTGTGTTCATTTTTACTCTTGTCCTGCTAAATTATTTAGCATTTTTAGGAAGGTGCAATCAAATTGAGTAATTGCTTCATCTAGGGGCATTTCTCTTAATACATTCCAGTTGTAGTGGGAAAGGGCTGTAATAAATATGTCATTATCAAAATGTGTTAAATTATGTATTTGTTTCTAGATTAGTTGTTTGGTGAACCATGTTGTTGTCTTATTACATAGGTTGGGAGGTGGTCACCTGTAGTATCTGGTAAGCAACCAGAAAATTTTATATTATGGGATTTGTCAATATCCAGTCCAGTGTGGACTGCCTGTTAGTGCTTTTGTTGATTCTGGTAATAAGCTTATTAGTTGCTGAAGTGGTGCTGCAGTAGCATTGTCACCTCACAGTAAGACGCTGTCCGGTTCGATTCTCAGCTAGAGCGTCTTCTGTGTGGAGACATGCGTGAATGGGCGTAACATCATTGAAGGTTGTGCATCAGGGCTGGTAACTCGGCACGTAAAAATCAACTACCAATCATTAGTGGACCGGAGTTCCACTGTGGCAACCCCTAACTGGGAAAAGCCGAACGACGCACACAGTTGCTGAAGCCAAATAGGTGAATAGAGTTATTGGGATTGCTGCCATTTATGGCTTGCCAATCTATATTTTGGTCACCTAAAATTAGGGTATCCACGGTGGTGCAGCGGTTAGTGTTGCCACCTCACAGCAAGAGGTTCTCTGGTTCGATCCTCAGCTGGGGTGCCTTCTGTGCAGAGTCTGCATGTCCTCCCTGTGGTCATGTGGGTTTCCTCCAGGTGCTCCGGTTTCCTCCCACATCCCAAAGACATGCTGTAGGTGGATTGGATACTTTAAATTGGCCCTAGGTGTGAGCGCGTGTGTGTGCCTTCTGTGGAAGGTTGGGTGTCAGGCTGGCAACTTGACACCGTAAAACTCCACTGCCAATCATGAGTTGACAGGTGATCCACTGTGGTGACCCCTAACCGGGAAAAGCTGAAAGAAGAATAATTTTGGTCACTTGAAATGAATGTTTCCTGGAGATGTTGTCCAGGGCCAATGTTAGCATTTTGGGGACCCCCAAAAAATGACAAGTTGGAAGCCCCTAGACACTTCAGTCTAAATATCATCCTGTCACTGCTACCCCTCCTACTCAACATTGTAATTTATGCTGCAAAATTTTAGGAGTAGTGTGTACAGACTGAACTGTAGTGCAGTGCACTTGCATAACTACAGGACTGTGAACCACACTATTGTTGGCCCATCTCACAGAGGGACATTCACAGCAACTGGCATGATACCCTGCAACAACTCTATGTACAGGGCTGAACTTAAGGGGAATGGTGCCTTAGGCATTGCCTACTCTTTCACTTCACAAACCCAGACACACATCCTCTAATGCCCCTGTGTGTTTTCCCCCTATCTAGGGCTCCTCACACCATGCACATAACGTTTTTCTTCCTTTTCTCACATTTTGCCTTACTCTTCATCTTTTTCAAGAACCCATGATTTTCTATATGCTCTGAAGTGCATTTTAAAGTTTTTTTTTCTTTTTACACAACCTTTTAATCCAATGATGGCCTGAACAGAAATTATGACTAAGGAAAGAAATTCAGTATTGCTGTTTAACTTTAGTTTTCCTTGCATCCTTTCTGACCAAAACAGCACAGTAAATATAATTTAGGAAATGAACTCAATTAAGCCAGGGTCCCCAGAAGCCATAGGGTTATAGATTCTCGAGGATGCATTTTAGAGCCTTTTCCCAACCTTTCAATCCAATGGTGTCCTAAACAAAAATAATGACTAAGAAAGAATTTTGGTATTTATTTTCTTCTTTCAAGAAAGACATAAGTTGTGCCCAAGGCTTAACGTTCAAAGCTGACAAAAAAGCAGCTCACAATAAACTAACAAGACAATTATTGTGAGGATACACAACACCGATCCTATTTTTGACTATAACGTACCCCCCCCCAAAAAAAAATCATTCACTACCCGTGCATCTTTTTGGTGTTAAATTGTGATGAAATCAGAGGTTCAGATGGCCACAATCATGTATTTCAACTGACTGCTGTGATGCTTATACATAGCATGCCTCCTTACTCCTCACCCCTACCCCCAGAGGTAGTCACCTGTATAAGTGAATGATGCATGATTGCAAGGAAAGTGAAAGCCTTCTCTGTACACCTCTGAGGTCTATGAGAAAAGTTATAACGACCTCCTGTGTCTTCTCTAAGGTTTGATTGTGATGAAGATTAAAGAAGTAATGACCACATAATCCCCTGCCTTCCACACAACCTACAGCAACATTTTGTACACATATCTGAGCAGGGCTGGTTTTAGAATGGATTTGGCTGAGTGCAAGACCACCATTAAGTCTATGTCAAAATCCATTCTCATAGTCTGGGGTGTGGGGGAACCAGACTCCTAGAAGCTGAAGTGTCTGAATGTTCTGTGATGTAGTTTATGCCTTACTTTTGAGATATAATTAACTGCATTTTTAGTGCTACTCAGAAGAGTTATGTATGAGCCTAGCATTACTGAGTGTGTGTGTGTGTGTGTGTGTGTGTGTGTGTGTGTGTGTGTGTGTGTGTGTGTGTGTGTATGTGTGTGTGTGTGTGTGTGCATGTGTGTGTGTGTGTGTGTGTGTGTGTGTGTGTGTGTGTGTGTGTGCGTGCGTGCGCGTGTGCACAGATAATACATTAGTGATGTTTTTTACAGAGACATAGATATACACACAGACATGCATATTGCACATTCATCTTCAGGGAAAAGGGATGAATTCTGTCTCACCTGCTGCATGTTTTCTGAGGTGATGAGGTTAACCAGAGTGCATGGATAGATGCACATACAGACAAAGGAAGGTTTGCAGACTCCACAGAGAAAAGAAAACATAGCCAATAACTCAGTCTGAACAAAACCCTGTGGAATGGCAGTGCTGCTCCAGGGGCAATGAACAGTTGCTTTCACACACATCCTATTCCTGCCAAACTACCAAATAAAGCCACCTTTTATGTGAACAGGCTATGCTTGTGATGGTAAGTAAAAGATAATATGGCCAGCTTGTTACATACCCCCTCCCCACACAAACACAAGTAAAATAACAATGCTAATGATTGTGCTAGAAAGTGAACAGTTATAGCCAACTTGTTATTCTTACACTATAATAGACACACGTACACAATACACGCAAGCATAAGCGATAGCAATAATAGTTTTGTACTTATTTTAGCAAATAGCAATGTATTGTGCAACACTGGTACAGCCACACCAGATCAGTGTGTGTTATTTAACAGTTGTCAGACAGCAGCAGGGGTAAGTCACTTTTGTTTACTCATTGAGGAGTAAAACACACTGTCGCTGTTCCTGACTTCGCCTCATAATTTTGCTGTGTCTCTCGTAAAAAAAGTTTGATTTGCTGGTAAATTGTTCAAGATTACAGTCAGTAAATCCAGACATCAGAGTTTCATACTTGTTATTGCCCCAAAAATACATACTGATGCAAAATGTGTCGTTATATTCACTTTTTAAGTGAATTAGAGTAATATTTAAAAAAGTGTTCCTGGTTTTGAGCCTTTGTTCTGCTATTACAGTTGACTTTGCCCAAAATTCTTGAGTAAAGAAGTTGAGAGTTTTATTATCTGGTGTTTTGCTGGTACTTATAAAATCCATGAAAAAGAAACCAGCCTGGGAAACTGAAAACATCATCTCTTAAAATCCAAGGTACAAACTGAGATTGGTCACTCTGGGCTGCTATTCTCTACCACTTACCTTGCTTATGTTCAATCACTGATCATCAGCTTTACCCTAACAGGGATATATTGCAACCCTGTTTCAGATAAAGATTATAATCTGAAAATTAATATTTGTTTCCTCAGCCAGCAGCAGCTTTTGTGGGGTCTCCACACAATCAAGGATGATTAGGGGGGGGGGCTGCAGCATGGGTATTACAGATGCTTGAACTAGCCAGTAACTAGCCAGTAAGATTTAATTATGTCAAGGGCACTATGGCATTGGTAAAACATTTAATGAAATTGTAAAGTCTGTTACTTGACAAAATACTGTTACTATAAGCAGAGATATATTTGAATTTCAAAAGAGATATAAATAAGAGTTATTACTTCTGATAGGGTTTATTAAGAACCCAACATTGCAGTACTAGTGTTTATTGGTTTGACAAATATGTAACAAAATATCAAAATAAGATAACTTGCTGTAGTTGGGGGACCCCAGCAACTGCAGGGTTCACTGGTGGCTAAAGCCAGTTATGATGTTGTCAGATATCCAGTGTTGGATATTTTTGGCTGTGGTAATGCTGTGCCTGGTGGGATATATACTGCTAAGATATACACACACACACACACACACACACACACACACACACACACACACACACACACACACATATATATATTGTATTTTCTTTTGGATGATTTTGAGGTATGCAGTCAGAGGTTCAGCATTATTAAATTTTGGGATATTTAGATGGGCTGGATTTACTTCTAAGTTGTTTTATAAATAGTAGTAATACCAACTGCTTTTTAAGTTTTCTGTCCATTCTGAGTATGTTGAAACTTGGGAGAATAATTTCGTTGTCCGTTATTTCTTGTTTTAGCCAGGTTTCAGTGATGATTAGAATGTCTGGGAAATAAAATTCTAGACATGTATGGATATCATGAATTTTGTTGCAGATACGTCTGAGGTTAAATGTTGAATGAAGTTCGATTCATTACCTGATGGGAAAATTGTGTTGGAAGCATTGGAAAGTAATGGGTTGGCCACGGTGGGTAGTTGATGTGTGGGCCCAGGGTTAGGGTGAATATCTTCACTAAGTTTCAGGATGGAAATTGGGTGAGTAAATATATGGAGCCATATGTATTTCTATCTGACTTTCAGTACTGCTAAGTGCTATTTTTACCTTTACTGTATCTGTAAGAGAACATATCTGAGCATGTATATTGGTGCAGAGGAGGAGAGATAGATAGGGAGAGAAAGAGGGTTTTCTGATGTAATGTATGCGTGTTTGTGATGGAGTTGGGGTATGATGTGCAAATATTGTGGTAGTGAGGTGAGCTAGTGTAGTAAGTGTACAAAATAGTAGCAACTGACATACTGTCATTGTGATTGAGATGGTGAGAGTTTAGACGGTGGGTAGAAAAAGATGGAGGTTTGGTAAATGATGGCCATGTAGTATATTAATGAAAGGAGTGCTATGAGAAATGGAGAGGAAGAAGTGTGGTAAAGGATGGAAAGATGTTTGCAGGGTGATATATAGATAGTTAAGGTAGTGGAGAGTGGTTAGGTTGTGTGCAGAAAGCTGTATGGTATGAGTTTGTAGGCAGGGGAAGAGGAAGAAGTGAGTAGTGTATAGATGAGGAAGGAGACTAAAAATGAGTATTGATGTGAAAGATAGTAGTCCAAAATAGTAGTTATATCAGTATCTGAAAAAAGAGCTTTTGTGGTATTGGTATCTACTTATTTGTGTGTGTGTGTGTGTGTGTGTGTGTGTGTTGTGTGTGTATTGATATATAAATATCTAAATCTATTATAATTTAAACATGCATGTTTGTGAACTGATGGATATAAAAGTGTTGGTATGTGTTGATATACGTGTGTGTGTGTGTGTGTGTGTGTGTGTGTGTATAATTATATATATATATATATATATATATATATATATATGTGTAGTATTTTTATATATTATAATTTACACATGCGTGTGTGTAAATGGATGGATAAAGGTGTTGGTAAGTAAGAGTATGTATGGAAAAAAATGTTGGTTGAGAATGTCTGTAAAGAAAGTTTCAAGTCTGTGGAATGGGGTCCAGTGGGAATTGACAGAGGATTGAAACTGGAAGAAGTTTAAATGTATATGTTTTTAAGGGGTGGGTCATATGTAATAAATTATGGGAGAAGTTAAGAGGGAATAAATGTAATGGTCTGGGGAGGATGGCTAGGGAATTGGGGATTGGAGGGGAGTGAAGCAGGCAAAGACGAACACTCATTTTGTGCAGGAAACTAACAAGAGAAATGGTAAAGACCAATTTAAAATCATGTATATTGCTAATTATGGACTAAATTTTTTTTAGTTATTAGTTGAGGACAAGCAAACTCATTCTTAGCCCAAAATAAACTGGCTAACAATAGATTAACTATTGAAGTGTGGGAGTGGGAGGAGGCAGTATTGCACTTTTCCTTAGCCTGAGCTGATGCAGTTGCTTTTTACAAACAATTAACTGAGAAGAATGCAAGCCTTGCTAACAAGTCTTTTAACTGGGATTGCAGTCTCAGTTACCAGTAGATGTGCACTGCCTTGTTTATTGTAGAAGAAAAACGCAACTGCAGCTTGAAGTTACTGGCTGTGAGCAAAAGACACAAGTGAATGCCACAGGAATAAAGACAAATTTTTCAAAATCGCCCTTAATTTGTTCTGGAATTTTTGTAGTTTCCATTCTCTCCCTTATTTTCCATCTTTTCACTCTTTACATATTTTCCACACGCTGTACTACATTAGTCATAACTTGCTTGTGTTCTGTTTAGCTCTCCTTTTGCATTTTTCATTTCCATCGTTATACTAATATCCTCCTTTACTATTTTACCCAACCTCCCTTCACCCTTGTAAATAATATCTCTGCCTAAATAGTAATGCCTTATTTTCTTCTAGATTTCTTTTATGTTTGTTTTTCCATATCTTTATATTCTATTGTACTATTCTCTCTAATTCACTTTTTCTTCCTTTCTTACATTATCCTGCCATTGAAAAACACTTTTTATACAATCTTTTTAAATTGAATCCACCATTTAGACAAGTTTTTATAGAAATCCTTCGTGGTTATATGATTATTCCATAACTGCAATACTTCCCGCTCTCCAGTTTCAACCCATAATTTCTCATATGTTCTTTTTATTCTCTTTCCTATTTTAATACACTCCCTTTCTTCCATCACCTCCATATTGCTAAATGGTCTGAAAAAGCTTATCACAGCTGTATTGCCATCTGCTACCCCCAAGCCTTCCAATAGTACAAAATAATCAGTTTCAGATCCAAGTGCCCCTTCTGTAAGAAGTCCACTGACTTTTATTTCACGTAGCTAATTTACCACATTTTCTGTACTTTTTATATCTTTCCCTTTCTTTTTACATCTTCCTCTTAAATCAGTTTGTGTCCTGCAATTATAATTTTCATGTTAACCACCACACAGTTCTCAATCCTGCATGCATTTTTAACATTTTTTTCTTCCAGTTCATCAGTTCTAAACTTTAAGGTAACATTTTTAACATTTAAGTTACTACCAGAAAACAAATAATTGTTGCACACTTCCAGAATTTTCATCATCAGTCCCTCAATTTTAAATGTTAAGTCAAAAAAGTGTCACAATATGTGTAAAAGGATAGATTTCTTGAGCTTTAGAACCCAGTAGTTACCAAATTGTCCCACATGTAATAGCTTTTACAGTGTCATTTTTGTTCTTATTCTCACAGTTGAAATTTCCTTTTTATAAACAGTTTTACTTACTGTTTGTTGCAGCTTTCCATTTTTGCCTGCTGTCAGTGCTGCATATATTTTACTTATTGCATTATCTGCTGCTACAAAAACAGACTCCTCCTCAGTTTGTTGCAGCTTTCCTCTTTTACTTTCTGTCACTGCTACGTACGTTTTAACTGCTGCATTCTCTGCTGCTACATCGCCTGGTTCCTTCTCCACATTACCATCCTCAGCACTTGTGAAAAGATATCTGCTCTCTCTCCCTGTGAGACAGCAGACCTGTCACCTGGATCATCCTGCTTGATTATTTTTTAACAGAACATCATTTCCACCCCTCCTGACACCAGTTCTATTATCTGCACCACTCCAGCAGACTCACTTCATTCTCCATTTAGACTGCTAAACACTACTCATTTGTATCATTCACCACACAGGAATCTTTGTTTACATTCTGATGCACTTTATTGAACACATTTTTCTCCAGATTCTCATTTTCCACTTCCAAATGCTCCATAGCTTTTCTCTACTCCTCCCTTAGACCTCTTCCTTGCTGCTTTAGGAGTCCTCCCTTGCCATTTTAGCAGCTCCACAGAGTAGAGGAACCTCCTTAATGCCATGGCCAAATTTCCCCTAGAAGTATAAATACCACCTTTGGTCTCCCCTGAAAAGATGCCACTAGCCTAGTGGGACTAACCTGGTCAACAAAGAATAGATAAATACTGCATTCAGTGCAGGAACAACTGAAAACTTTACAGGACCTACCTACACTTCTGGGAGAAGCTGGTTCGCCAGTTCTTCCTGCTGATGACAGCTGTAGATATAGCTCTCAACTTCTTTGCTCAAGTGTCAGGAACAAAGCCAATAATTATGTGGGGACAAAGGCCTAAAATAAGGGTCCATATTTACACATTACATAATTCACTTAAAAAATTAAAAGAGCAACCAGTTTTGTATCAACATGCATTTTCTGAACAATACGAATTATTAAACTCTAGCATTATTAATGCACTGTAATCCTCAAGGATTTACAAGAAAATAAAGCATTATTTATATATAATCAGACAATGAACAAGCGAACTCTGAGTCCTGGTTCACAAACACTTTACTCTGACAACACCGGTGGGAAGGAAGAACTGGTTCTTTCACTCCTTGAGACAGCATGTGATGAGTAACAACATACAGTTACGACGGTTGAATCCTACACAAATGCACTCTATAAGCACTTCCACAAGTGTATGGATCGTGCTATCCCAAACAGAACCAAGATGCTATCCTCCAAAAAGAAGCCAATCTGGTGGTCCCCTGCCATAAACAAATTCTACAACAGAAGGAAAAAACTGTTGCAAAAGAGAGTAAAATCCCATGAGTGGAGGAGCTCCCTGTTCGGCCTCAGTAAGAAGCTGAGATCCCTTATAAGATCCTCCAAAGCTAACTACGAAAACAAAATCGCCAGTGATTCTAAGAGCAACTACAAAGCATTCTATAGCTATGTCAAGAATCTCAATGGCAACACCCAGATCTGCTCGGAGTTATAGCGCAACAGCATGAAAATTACAGAACCAACTGATATTGTCAACATCCTGGCAGATAGGTTCAGTGCTAACTTTACCCCCCTCTCACCCCCTAAAGGGTCCATATCTATACAGGAAGAATGCAGAGTCCCTGTAATCACAACTACTCAGGTAAAAGATGCACTCTAAAGTCAAAAACACAGCATCCATGGGACCGGACAACATCCCAGGCTGCGTTTTACACGAACTTCAGAACGAACTGGCTCCCCACCTAAGCACCATGTTCAATCATAGCTTCACATCAGGCTTTGTGCCCACTGAATGGCACACAGCAACAGTTATCCCACTCCACAAAGGGGGAGCCACCACTGATCCCCGGGAAGTGTTGCCCTATTAACTTGATGAGCCTGGTCTGCAAGGCCATGGAACGTATCATGGAACTCATAAACAAAGACAATGATAACCTCCAAACTCTGGACCCCACCCAGTTTGGGTTTGTGACAGGCAGATCATGCCTCCTGAACCTGATCGACTTCTTTGAGGCAGTCACCAAAGCCGTAGACTAGAGTAAGGTGGTTCATACAGCCTATCTTGACCTCGCCAAGGCTTTCAACACCATCCCCCATTCTGGAATTATAGCTAAACTCACTAAACTAGGTATAAATCCCTACGTCACAAGATGGGTTGCCAACTGGCTCACTTGCAGAACCCACACTGTAAAAGTTGCAGACTCCAAATCTGACCTCAAAGCAGTGACAAGTGGAGTACCACAGGGTTCAGTCCTGGGACCTCTCCTGTTTGGTATCTACTTCTCTGAAGTACAGGCTAACTCAGAAGGCCTCTGGCTAACCAAGTTCACAGATGGCTGCAAACTAGGAACCATAGTAGAGTCCCCAAATGATGTGGACATCCTACAGAAGGGCCTCACTGAGACAGATGCCTGGTGTCAGAGCCATGGCCTCAAGCTCAATCTCAAAAAGTGTGCATTGTCATCCCCTTTGGTAAAAACTCTGTACCTCTGAACTACCACATAGGCAGCAGTCTACTTAACACCGAATGTGTGAGAAAAGACCTTGGGACCTAGGTGGACAGTAGTCTCTCCTTTGATAATCACATCGCCACAGTAGTCAGGAAGTCATTCTATGTGGCACACCTCATCACAAAAGAGTTCTCATTCAGGAAAAAAGGTCATTGTTCACCTGTACTCGACACTCATTATACCCATTATTGAGTATAACACCCCTTTTGGAATGTACCTCACAAGACATCTGCAGTAGCTGGAAAGGCCACAGAAGTACCTCACAAAGAGGATTACTGGCCTCAAACAGATGCCCTACACTGACCGTCTCAAACTCCAGCTTTACTGCGTAGCATATCGCCTACTCCAAGGTGATCTCTGCCTAACATATAAAGCTATGTCAAACCCAGAGCTGTTGGACATGCTACACCTAAACAAATCCCAATCCTTCCAAGCTACACGCTCTAGAGACCCAAGCCTTGCCACCACAATAAACAGGACATGATGAAGGTGTAGATTCTGGATGAGACTTCCTATACCCTGGAGCAAGCTACCCATCTATGTCAAGCAAAGTTCCTCATTAGCACTCTTCAAGAAAAATCTTGAAAAGTGGATGGGAAATAGGAAATGCACCCCAGGGATCACTTCTGTGGCTCTGCTCGACAGGGGCACAGGAAATTAAGTTTCTTGGGTGGCATAAGCTAGGGAACCTTATTGGCTAGGCTTGCATAGGCCCTTGGGCCAATAGCCTAGTACCTACATATGAACCATATATATATGTGTATATATATATATATATATATATATATATATATATATATATATATATATATATATAAGTGTATATATATATATATATATATATATATATATATATATATATATATATATATATATATATATATATATATATATATACAGCAACAATATGAGGAAAAATCAGGGACATTCTGTAAAATCAGGAATAGTTGAGACAGGTAGATAAGCTGATCAGACACTCCTAGGTTCATAGGTTAGTACGTGGTTAGCTGCTCTTGTGGGCCATTTTAAGCCTACCCATTTTCCCTTCCAAAGGTGTGTCTGTAATGTAAACACCTTAACCATTATACCAACTACCAACCTCTACTTCTTTTTAGCAATCTACAACAAGAACCATTCAGGCTGTAGGTGATGTGTATTATCAGTATGCATGCATCGATTTGTAAACGTGTGTGTGTGTGTGTGTGTGTGTGTGTGTGTGTGTGTGTGTGTGTGTGTGTGTGTGTGTGTGTGTGTGTGTGTGTGACATCATTACAGTGAACATTACATGATATCCAAATGGAAGAGCATGTCTTGATAATCTTGATAGGTAGCTAGAGGAAGACATCAGTATAAATGAAGTACAGACTAAAGGTGCATTATTTGTAAGGGGGGGTCAATCAGCATTTAACTCCAGTTTAAAAAAAATAAATAAATAAAGACTTAAGTAGACAGGCTAAACTAAAGAAGCAAGTATGTAACCAGAATGCCTAGATATTAAAGCAAATCCATATGTGTGGTCCTCAGAGTATTTCTAGATGCATTTAGCTATTGTAGTTGAGAATTCATATTGCACATTGTGAAGATGTCCTTGATCTGATGGGTAGAGCAGAGGATTAAGGCTATAAGCTGATAATAAGCTGCTTACTACAGTCATACCTCTTAACTATACCTAAATATGAAGAATGCTCTTATTTCAAGTCTTAAACATTCTGTGTTCCACGATCTCCTCTTTGAAAGGATTTGATACGCATTTACTGTTAAGAATTTAAATATCCATATTAAATAATGCTGAAACATATTTCTTCATTGAAAGAGTCATTTTTATGTATGAAGAAAACAGTTAATAACCATGCTGTCACGCTGTGAGCTACCTGGTTGAAGTCATTAGTAAGTAGTCCACATTTTTCCATTTGTTCAGTATCGTGAGAGGCAGTGTTTATGTATGAGTGATAGTTTGCTCTCACGTATATATGTCTTGTGTGTGTGTTTATTTGCTCTTGCATGTGTGTATGTGCTCTTGAGTGTGTGGTTCTGTGGGGGAGTGGGAGTGTGTTGGTGTGGCTGTGTGTGTGTGTGTGTGTGTGTGTGTGTGTGTGTGTGTGTGTGTGTGTGTGTGTGTGTGTGTGTGTATATGTATGTGCTCGTCAGGGGGTGGGTGCTGGAGCTGATGTGTGTGTGTGTGTGTGTGTGTGTGTGTGTGTGTGTGTGTGTGCGCGTGTGTGTGTTTGTTTGTGCTCGCATTTATGCTTGAACTTGTACATCTGTGTGGAGAAGCTACATTTGCTTCTAGGGGATTTGCTGCTGGTGGCTGTGGCTAGTGCCAAAGATCCACTTACTGAACCTGCACCATGACTGTGAGCAGTGGTGCATCTAGGTATGCCCAGCTTACTCATCTTATTGCATTTTTCTGAAATTCTCTCAGAAATGGTATGACTCACAACACCCAGTACATCAAGATCTGTGATAATGTCTGCAGTGTAGATTTGTAACCATGAATAAACAAACTGTTAAAATCAAAATAAGGAACGTAAAACTCGTCACTTATACCGCTAACATTTTTATTCACCAAATATTCACCAGATAAGCTCTTTAAAAATTTAAAAGACTTCATTAGATAACAGCCATTTTCAGCTAATCCACTTTATATAAAATCTTGAATCACATGATTGCCAAGCCCCCATGACATTTGTTCAAATATTTAAAGAACCATTGAAAACATTTAAGCTTCACAAAGCAATAAATAGATTAAATACATTACATACGCATTCTACAATTAATATTTTAAACATATGATGGTCTTACTCAATTCATAAAATTAAAACCACATTCAAATACTATCACTTATTTAAAAAATGCCTAACGCTATCTTGGGTATGCTTTCAATTTCAATAAAAAGGGAACAGAAGACAGTTCATTTAAACCTGGCCAGTTTCCTGCATTCAGCCGAAGTTGCCAGTATAACTCTTTTTTTTTCCTCCAAAAGTAATTTTGATGCCCCCCTCCAACATTAGGTGTAACTTTTTCTAAGATCATAAATGTTAAATTGAAATTAACAGCAACAGGTCACACACAGACAAACTACAGCTGTATATTTGTAATTGCTGACAGATTTTTTGAAACTAGCCGACTAAGTACTACTGTGAGATTAATTACATTTTCTTTATAATACAGATATAACTGTCAGACACACTGCACTTCCTCAGCTGACTCTGATTACAAAACTGTCCACCAAAAAAGTATTTATAACCACTTTTATAGTTTCTCAAAACTTTGTCCTTGATGAAAACATTATTTTCCTGTGTCGAAGCCTTCTTTGTCTGTATACTTATCTCATTCCAGAGAAAACCATTTCTCAGCAGGCTGAAATGTTCTTTCATTGATAGGATAGTTGTAACTTTTTCTGCTGTTAGCCATTTCCCTTTAGCTTGAATATATTTGTACATTCAGCTGTTTAGGATATTTCAACAAGCCTCTATTGTTAATGCCATTTTTTACAAAAACATTCAGAAGTATATTAATTTTTGTTTTACACAAGCACATTCTGTTAAGCTAATCATTTAGAAATACCACATGTCATGCAAGCACTTTCTTGTTATTTCTTCCTGCATTTGCAGGATCTGTATTTTTATGCTATTCCTAAAATATCACACTGTCACCATGAGAGGCAGCAGTTTTACCAATACATACTGTTACAGTGAGAAAAGCAGTTTCATCAAATCACATACATGCCATTTCTATGAGGGAAAACCAGTTTTACTTTATATAATTTTATCAGTAAATTTAAATTCATGTCCTGGATTTTCCTGTATGTGTTTAAACAGAGCATTGGTAGCTCTTTTCTTTCTATTTTGTAAGTGTGCTCATAAACTCTATCCTTTAATTTCCACTCACTCTTACCAATATAATATCCAGGACAATTTTGACATAAGGCCACATAAACTATACCTGAAGTATCACAATTCTATTTCCTTTGTATTTTAAAGCACAGATCATTAATGAAAAATCTTTTCCCTGTAGAAATAAATTTACAATAACTGCAGGATCCACATTTACTCATTCTACAATTTACAGTTTTGATATTACCTTTTGCAGCCTTGAACATATTCTTTAAACTTGTACCCTTTCTATATACAATTCTAGGTTTTGCCTGCCTTGTCTTTAAATGTTCTATCCTTGTTCATTATAGTACAGTTTGTATATAAAAATCCAATTAATTGTGTTACTGTCCAAGGTAAAAGTTTAACTAAACAAATTCTTATAATCTTTATTTGTTGGCATCAGATTCTGCTTCATTATTATATCATTCCTAGCTGCCCTATTAGTCAGAATAGTGGTAAAATAATTATTATCTTTTTTATTTATCACGTCAGACATGAAGTTATTCGTTAAAGTTTCAGGATAACCTATTTTCTTAAATGTTTCCTTTAACAAGTAACTCTCTTCTAAAAAGTGCTTATTCAGTGTGGTCATACGAGCTGCTTGCACAAATTGCCCCTTAATGACTGCTCTTTTTGTGTCATAGGGTAGGAGCTAGTATAATGTAAAAAAAAAAGAAAAGTATTTGAATAAGTTGGTTTTCTATAAATTCACAAGATGTAATATCTATTAATGTTATCCTTAGCCAACCAAATATACAAATATGCTATGATTTCCTCGCCCAACTCATGTGTAAAACTCAAAAATCAGTACTACCATTACTATATTCCAGGAAAGATAGTATTTTTACATTTGCATCCTTACACACAAACAAGTCATTCACTATTGGATGCATAGGGTGATTATATAGGTTTTCATGATTTTATGGCACCCAAAAATGATTGGTACCATGGGAGAAACTACATTCAAATAATTAAATTCTTCAATGTTTATCTGCTGCTGTATAAATCATTCAATTGGTCTCTAATCCTTTTATATGCAATATTCAATTAATTCTTAGAGACCTGCTTATATGTGTCTTCAGATGAATTCATTAACATCCTATTTACATAATCAGATTTCTCCGTTATAACCAGCCCACCCCCGTTATCAGGCTTCATTATTCTGATGTTAACTTTTAAAAGTTCCAGCATATTCAGTTCACTCCTTGCAATATTATGATTATAATTATAATCACAAGTGATACAACCTCTGCGAGTACGGCAGCTGCAGGGTCCCAAAAGGAAGAGTATACAAGGCAGAAAAGAAACAGGACCAGCATACAAGGCACCTTAAGAATTACTTTATTAAAAGTATTAGGTTCTTGAAAAACAGACCGGTTTCGGCAAAAACAAAACAAAGCCTTCTTCAGTGTTTAAAAAAGCAGCAATAAAGAACCTGTATTTAAATACTCAATTGAGTCATGTGCTTAATTACATATGCTCATTAAGACCTGGCTTAAACAGCCCACCAAGTTTAACAGAACACGTATTGACAAAAAATGTGTTTTTCTGTAAAGATAAATGTTATTTGCAAACTAAGGGGACAGATATGGGTGCTTCCTTTGCACCCATATACGTTGATTTGTTCATGTCATACTTTGAAGAACAGGTCATTTATGACAATTCTCATAATATTTACATAATTGAAATGGACATTTGGCGTAGATATCTAGAAGTCACCCCTGATCATTATTAGTAAAAAAATACGAGCACTCATAAAATCAACTAAGGCCAATTTTGAGAGAAAAATTGCCATGGATTCAAAGGACAATCATAAGGCCTTTTCAGCTTTGTTGTTAGGAACCTGGGGTGGAAACTCCCTCCTCCAGGAAGTGGTCAAAAAAAAAAAAAAAATCACTGAACAACACACACAACATACTGGCGAACATGGGTGCAGTGCAAACTTCACCCCTCACCCCCCCCTCCCTAAAAGGAGATAACTATCCCCAGCGAGTAGCCTCTCGGAAATGATCTCTCTATCTCTCAAGCTGCTCTCTCTAAAGCTAAAAACACAGCATCAATGGGACCGGCTGTGCTGCCGGCTGTGCTACATGAATTAAAAAATGAGGGAAAAAACCCACACATAAGGCGGCTGTTTAATCTCAGCTACAGTAGCCAAGGTGCAGCTGTTTGACCGGTCCAACCACGCACACTCCTCCCCCACTCACGGACCCCGGCCCCTCACGGACCCTGGCAGTCTAAGCACAAAAAAGGAAGTTAGAGCTATCTAGAAAGCTATAGAGGATCATAATAGAGCATATATACCCATATATGCAGACTGATTGGACACGGGAAGCGAGCTTTTTTTTTTTTTTGGTGGGAAGAGGATGCCTTTGGCTTTTTGTTGATCTTCTTGGGATGAAACAGTCACCAAGGCCATTGATGAGGACCTTTGCAATACCTACCTTTCGCTTTGCAACACAATACCCACAAAACCAACCCAGCTGTAATTACAAAAAAAAAACCAAACAAAATTGTCACAAGGGACAGAACAAACTGGCTTAAGGACAGAACCCACTGGTTCACAAGTTGTGAGCGGTGTCAAGTGGTCACCCAGTGTCAGTGGTGTCCCCTATTGTTTGGTGGCTATTGTTTGGCATCTTTGGCATAGACTGGCAGGACAAAGTACAGGAGCGCAGGCGACTGAAGTTTGCAGGCGCATACCATAAACATCACAGGCATAGGGGAAGTGAATCGAGACATGTCATGGAGGAAGAGGGGCTGGTGGAAACCATGGCCTGGTGCTTGGCCCAAAAGCAAAGTTAAGCTAAAAAAAGAAAAAAATGGTAAAATACAACAAAACATAGGTGGCAATCCACACCACATATAGGTGGCAATCCAAGGGGTTGAAGAGGAGGAGGTACACAGGCCTTGCTTTTACAGTGGGTTTTCAGGTGACCTTTTCATTGAACCTTCGACATTGAAGTTTGCTTTTGACACATGATCAGATCTTCACATACAGATCATCCCTCAGATTTTCACTTATCTAGTATTGTTATTATTCAATGCCCACTTCACTATGTATCTCATGATGCATCTCCAGGATGTGGAGAGACCCCATCTCTGCAGCAATTGGAGAGACCCCAAAAAAACCATCCAAAAAAAGGGAGAGGATTCCAAAATCTGTCAACATATGCTGCCAGATTGAAGAAACAGCTCTATTATGTGCCATGTTGTCAGAGGCCTGTGACATGTCAGGACATGTTCCATGGATAAATCCAAAACCCTCAAAACCATGCTCAATGGACATGCTCCACCTCAAAAATCAAATCAAAACAAACCACTAGAGCAAGCTGACTTAAACCGAAGATGGATATAAGAGGGATGTGCTTTGGAGGATGTGGAATAAAATCCGGGTCCATGACTGAAGAGCACCTCGCTTCCAGCTTGTGCAGCAGAGCACCTCTGTGTTTACCATGGGAATCATCTCTGTGACTCTGATGGAGAGAGAGACTGGAATGAGGAATGGGGATCATAAACTAATGGGCACAGTATTTTAAACTAAACATAGGGGCATTTTTTTTTCAACCTAATTTGCGTAGTAAAATTGAAAGCAGCTCAGGCTTACCTTACCTTAATGCTGGAAGCTGAACCTATGACTGCTGGTTGGTATGGAGATCGAACAACAAATATCTTTTGGAATTTATTTCTCATTTGAACGATAATAAATGGGGAATTGAATTTTCTGTCAGCTATGATAAAGATAAAATTATTTTTCTAGATGTTTTGGTTTGCCATGCATCTGACCATGCACTGACTAGGGAAATTCATCGAAAATTCACAACAAACTAGGTTGGCATGATTTACTTAATTCTATGGAGAAAAAATGGATCATTAAACTTGGTGGGCTCTTTAAGCCAGGTCTTTATGAGCATATGTAATTAAGCACATGACTCAATTGAATATTTAAATAGAGGTTCTTTATTGCTGCTTTTTTAAACACTGAAGAAGGCTTTGTTTTGTTTTTGCCGAAACCAGTCAGTTTTTCAAGAACCTAATACTTTTAATAAAGTAATTCTTAAGGTGCCTTGTATGCTGGTCCTGTTTCTTTTCTGCCTTGTATAATTATAATCACCCTTAATGTTATTAAGGGTGGTTCTCAAATCTAATTCATACACTTCTTCAAAAAGTTGCAGTACCGGATGTAATGGGGTGTTGAATGTGCTGGAAACCCTTAAACTTGACATTGCCATAGATAAATCATTAAACATAGTATTAAAATTTAATTTTCTAACAGTTTAAAGTCCTTCATGACATTAGTGATGTTAGCTTTTTTTTTTTTTTTGTAGGCAGAAAAGACAGGTGGTGGGGGCGGCCACGGTGGTGCAGCGGTTAACATTGCCACCTCACAGCAAGAGGTTTTCTGGTTCGATCCTCGGCTGGGGTGCCTTCTGTGCGGAGTCTGCATGTCCTCCCTGTAGTCACGTGGGTTTCCTCTGGGTGGTCCGGTTTCCTCCCACATCCCAAGGACATGCTGTAGGTGGATTGGACACTCTAAACTGGCCCTAGGTGTGAGTGCGTGCATGCGTGTGTGCGCCTTCTGTGGAAGGTTGGGTGCCAGGCTGGCAACTCAACATCGTAAAACTCCACTGCCAGTCATGAGCGGACAGGTGATCTGCTGTGGCGACCCCTAACCGGGAAAAGCCGAAAGAAGAAGAAGAAGGCAGAAAAACAGGCCCATAGCAAAAAAAGTCCACATGTTGTGAATCAATAAAGTATGAACTAAAATTGTATACTTTAAAGTCACCTTCAGTGTTAGTAATAATAGAAAATAAGTCCTTAGTCATTGTGATTTATGTCAGCAGACCCATTAGTATGATCTAATATCAATTCATTCTCTTCGAAGCCTGATTGTGCCAACCTAATCGGCCTTGCTGGGGATGATGGGGTTAGATTGCCCTCTCTCCACTGATCTCTCTGAATCCTCAGCTTTCCTTTTATCCATTCTTAACAGCACAAAGGGGGAAATCCAAAGAGTTATTATTGTAAGCGTTTTCTGTGTTTTCATGCCTATTCTTGTTGTTCTGCTAAGTTTCATTTAAGTTATTCTTTTAATATTTATTACTCCATACTTGTGATTCAGTTGGATTGGGGAAGCTTTATCATTGGAATAATCATTTCTATCCCTTTCAAGTTTCCTAGTTTTCTTATTTTTTTTATTTTGTGTATCTGTTCATCTGTTCATCAGTTCTGTCAAAATACGGGAATGTTCAAGTTTAAACTGATCATATAGTAAATCATTAGTGATGAGGTTATCCAAAGCATTAATCTCACCATCAACTCATCAATCAATTTCATGTTATATTTCACCAACATTTCCATATAGTCACAGCTATGCCTATTAAGCATGGCTAGCAAGTTTTTATGGAGCACCGAGTTCTTAATCAGTCCAGTTGGGTATTTCCACATTCTTAAACCCTTAGGTACCATGCTAGTTTTAATTGATTCAGTAAAGTATGGATTTTCCAGCTGTAATTTTCTTTATTTTTAATAGTTTATAGTTGTACTCACTCAAGCACTGGTTAAACGATGTTATAAGATAGTGTTCACTAACAAAATCGATGTTCCGTAGCAGGCTTAAATGCTGTGTCGAAGAAAGACAAAAATGAAGAAATCCAAAAAACAGACACAGTCACCTTTCAAGTTCAGCTCATTAACATTCAACTCAGAGAACAATGGCTGTGAAGAGGTGTAAGCATTTGTAGCTGTCGCGTCCTACTGAAGACAAACCAAGAAACGGAACCATGAATAAACAAACTGTTAAAACCAAAAGAAGGAACATGAAACTCATCACTTTTACCACTAACATTTTTATTCACCAAATATTCACCAGTTAACTGCTTTTGTCTTAAAATTTAAGACTTCATCAGATAACAGCCATTTTCAACTAATCCACTTTATATTTGGATGGTGCAGTGTTGCAGCGGTAACATTGTCACCTCACAGCAAGAGGTTACTTTCTCTGATCATAAATTTAACCTCATGTCCTGGATTTTCCTGTATGTATTTAAACTGAGCATTGGTAGCTTTTTTCTTCTTATTTCATAAGTGTGCTCATAAATTCTGTCTTTTAATTTCCGCTCAGTCTTACTAATATCATATGCAGGGCAATTTTGAGATAAGGCCACATAAACTATACCTGAAGTGTCACAATTATATTTTTCTTGTATTTTAAAAGTCCTATTTGAGAGTCATCCCACAGTATTCAGAGCCTTATCTTAAGTAATAAGTCATCTGTTTCACAAGGCAGTTTTTCTTTGCTACATGTTTGGTATATATAATGGAATGTGCAAGATGTGTTTCTAGTACAAAGTGTGAGGTTTGGATTATGTGATTTCAAAGCAGCATCACACCATATGCCCATTATAGTAAACATATGAAATGAATTATGGTTAGGCTTGTTCTGGTATGCAACAATTTCAGAACGAATGAATACTAGAATTTTGCGGCATTTGAGTTTCAGCTTCTGGTCTGTACAAACTTTTTCAGTTCTGTCATGAACCACTTAAAGCAGTAATGAATAAAGATGTGAATGACAGCAAAGCAATTTTCCCATAAAGCACTGATGGTGCCTAGGATGGTTCTTAAGTTATTTGATATTCCTGTCTGTAGCTGAACTTTCATTTCAACTTTTTCCTTTGACTTACTATCTGTAACACTGCTAAAACTCCATGGTTCAGTGTTGAAGTTTCAATGTTTCTGCATCACAATGCTTGACTTCAAACTTACCAACTTGATCACATACAGCAAATGCTTCACTAAAATAACAATAGGAAGTATTTTTGGACCTGATTGCATCTTAATTGATTTATGTTTTGCTTTACTAAGGGGCAGTATACAGACAGAAGGTGAATATATAGTAATGCACAGTAAACTGACAACAGCATGGTGCAAGTAGTTTTAATGACTCTTATCAGAGTGTGTTAACACTTGCTATAATTATTTCCTTTCCAAGTAGGTGTCTGAACCTGAAGATTGTGTATATACACATATATGTATACTGTTATCTGTATATACAACCACTAAGCCATACACATACATATACATATATAGGTGTAGTTCAGACAATTCAGAATGTCGACACTGTGACCTGCAGTGTCAGAATGCAGACTGTTCATTTGACTGACAGTTCATAATGTAAACAGTTCAGAATGTAGACAGAGGTAAGTGGGTTGATGTAAGGGGTGCGAGTGTATTTGTCAAAGTGCTGGCGCATTAGTGTTAGAGTAAGGGTTAGGCAAATGGAAATGGCCTTAATGTTGTGCATGTGTTTTTGTGTGTGTTTGTGTCTGAGCCTGTCTTGTGTAGTGGTAATGTTATGGAAAGGATTTTTCTATGGCAAAGTGCAGGGTTAGGGTTAGAATGCATTAGTAAGATGGTGCAGGAGGGCAATTGATAACAGCATTTAAAAAAAATCAATATAATGAAAAAATGGCAATATTGAAAACAAAAGATTGAAAAATGAATCGGGCAGTTTTTTTTTTGCAATAAGATCACCAACCCCCCCCCCCCGGTCATATTCAGATATAATTTGTCTGACTAGTGGTAGGGTTATAGAAGGGTTTTTTCGAAGGTAAGGTTCAGGTTAGGGTTAGGTGTAGGCTTAAGTTTAATGTGTGTGTGTGCTTTAATGGGATGAAAGTCTGACTTGTCAGAGCAGAAAAGGCATGCCTCACTGTAAAAATTCTTTCTTAGATGTTTGACTGGGTTTTGATGAAACTGACCTACTATATATCTTGCTTTCACATCACAGGGCATTGATAAAGTACATACTGAAATTCTGTTCTGTAACCACTATGTTAATGGAGTATTTTTGCTGATCATGCCAAGGGGTAATATGTAATTATGCCTTTATTTTTAAACACGAAACATCTTTATTGAGTTATCATTTATGACACAGGCAATTGTACGTGCATATACATGAAAACAAGCCATACATACTGGCATATTTTCAGTTGCAAACATTATGCATTACATATAGTCATTGTCAGTCAAGCATTACATAGCTCGTTTCATTCTTGCATTCCCTTGAAACTCATTCCTCCTGCAAAACATTACTCCGCATGTTTTCTTCCCACAATTCCTTTTTTCTTCTACATAATTTACTCCTACCTTTTCTGTAGATCCTACTTCCAGTTCTTTTAACTCTGTTACTATATTCGCTATTTCTAGTAATGTTAGTTTAGATTCTGATTTCCATTATCTAGTAATTGCTTTCTTGGCAGCCACCAGAATTAAACTCAGCAAAGCCCTACTATGTGTAGACAATTCTGATTAGTTTCACAGTTCCAAAAATCATTCCCTTAGTTACACAAATGTACTCACCCAGTATTTTTGACTGAGTAGTCTACAGAGAACTTCAAAGTCTGCCAACTCACTCCCAGAAGATATGTTCAAAATTGCCTCTTTCTTCCCCATCACACCTCCAACATTTGCAGTCTACCTGAAGAAAAAAATCTTTGGGGTCTGCTTTGTGCAAACACTTCCAAGCCTAGACCATAAATCTAGACCTTGTTTCATATTTGGAAGCTATACATATATTCCCCCATTGTTTCTTTGTGAATTGCTTATCCAGCCTCTCTTCCCAATCCTTTCTAATCTCCTTCGATTGATTCCTGTAGTTATCATGCAATGTTTAATATGCCCTACTAATTACTCCCTTTGTCACAGGATCTTCTGTGAGATCAGATCATAAACTAATCTCGCTGGAGGTCCTCATCCCGCCCCCACCTGAAACAAAAAAGACCACAGTGAAAAACTTCTCAAAAGCCGATTTCACACTTCTAAAAACTAGTGTGGTCTCCTTTAAGGCCCCTGAGCCAGTGGTAAACATTACTCAAACCACTGAATCGCTTACAAATGCCTTCTACCAGCACCTACAGGACTGCATGGATCAGGCAATCCCAAACAAAACTAAGACTCTCTGTACCAAAGGCAAGCGTACAGTCTGGTGGACCCCAGCCATAAACAAGCACTACAACAAAAGGAGGAAGCTACTACAAGATAGAGCAAAATCCTTGAAATGTAAGACACCTTTGATCATTATAAGTAAAAAACTAAGTGCTCTCATAAAATCATCCAAGGCAAATTTTGAGAGAAAAATCGCCAAGGACTCTAAAGACAATCATAAGGCCTTCTTTAGCTATGTTAGAAACCTAGGAGGAAACTCCCAGATATGCTCAGAATTAGTTCAAAATGATGTGAAAATTACTGAACCTACACACATTGCCAATATACTGGCTGACAGGTTCAGTGCAAACTTCTCCCCCCCTACCCCCCCAAAAGGAGAGATATATATTCCAGAGGATTGTAGCCCCCCAAACATCTCCAACGCCCAGGTGAGAACTGCCCTCACTAAGGCAAAAAACACAGCATCCATGGGACTGGATGGTGTCCCCGGCTGTGTGCTTCACGAACTCAATGAGGAATTAAACCCACAGTTAGGACAGCTGTTTAATCTTAGCCTCACCTCAGGATCACCCAAGGAGTGGCGCACGGCAACTGTGGTCCCACTTCATAAGGGCGGTGCCTCCACAGACCCTGGAAATTACCGCCCCATTAGCTTGACAAGCCTTATCTGCAAAGCCATGGAGAGGATCATAATGGAACTCATAAATAAAGACATAGGGAACTTGCAGACTTTGGATCCAACCCAGTTTGGCTTTGTCAAAGGCAGATCCTGCCTCTTAAACTTGGTTGACTTTTTCGAGACAGTCACCAAGGCCATTGATGAGGAAAGGCAGTCCATACAGCCTACCTCGACCTGGCAAAGGCCTTGACACAATACCCCACTCAGGTATCATCGAAAAACTCATCAGCTTGAATGTAAACCCATACATCACAAGATGGGTTGCAAACTGGCTAAGTGACAGAACCCACAGGGTCAGAGTTGCTGGAGCCATGTCAGACTCAAAGCCTGTCACAAGTGGTGTCCCACAGGGCTCAGTCCTGGGTCCACTCTTGTTCGGCATCTACTTTTCTGAAGTACAAGCAAACACAGGAGGGTTATGGCTGACAAAGTTTGCAGATGACTGCAAACTGGGCGCCATAGTCAAAAACACATTTGACACAGATATCCTCCAGAAGGGCCTCACAGAAACGGATAACTGGTGCCAGAGCCATGGCCTGAAGTTAAACGCCAAAAAATGCATAGTCATACCCTTCGGGAAAAACAAGGTTACCCCTAGCTACCATATAGGTGGCAATCCACTGAGCACAGAAAAAGTCATCAGGGATCTGGGGACCCAGGTTGACAGTAGCCTTTCGTTTGACACTCATGTTGCCAAAGTAGTTAGGAAAACCTTCTATATCGCCCACCTGATCATGAAGGGATTCACATCTAGATCAAGGGAGGTCATCGTCCCCTGTACTCATCACTCATTAGACCTATGGTTGTGTACAATGCCCCCTTCCGGATGGATCTGACCAGACACCTTCTGCAGCTTGAAAGGCCCCAAAAGTTCCTCACCAAAAGGATAAAGGGTCTCAAAAATATGTCTTATGCTGCCCGACTGAAAGAACTCCAGCTCTATTCAGTCTCATACCGCTTGCTCAGAGGTGACCTGTGCCTGACATATAAGGCCATGTCAAACCCAGATTTGATGAATATGCTTCACCTCAAAAATCTAGATCCCTCAGAACCACAAGGGCGGAGACTTAAACCTTGACACGGTTATAAATAGAACGTGCTGGAGGGACAGATTCATCACCCAGAGACTCCCTATGCTGTGGAACAAAATCCCGGTACATGTGAGGCAGAGCACCTCTCTGGCCTTGTTCAAGAGGAATCTTGACCAATGGATGGGAGATTGCAGATATACCCCAGGGATTACTTCAGTGTCACTGCTTGACAGAGGCACAGCAAAATGATAGGCATAGTTTTTATTCAAACTAAAGGGGTGGCGAAAGCCACATAACTATGGGCTAGGCTTATAAATGCCCTTGGGCAGATAGCCTAGTATGAACCTATGAACCTATGAACCTATTTTAGTAAATACTCTATCAGAGCTAGTCTTTTACTTAGGATCCCCTATTCCTTTCTCTTTGCCTATACTTTGATATCTATCCTTGATAGAGAAGGCAATCTCCAACCTGTAGTCCAAATTAATTATTGGCATCTTCTCATTCTATTACCTTTCCCCTCTCTATTATTTGCTCACAGTACCTTGGGTCCTTTGACAGTTACCTCTATTAAATTCCAGCCCCCTCTTGCCTATTCTCTGTACCCCTAATTGCAGTCATCCCTGTCGTCAGAATCTACTTTTTCCAATCCTGTGTAAGTTTACTTCTTAGAATACTTTGTTACTTTATTAATATAATATTCTGTATGGTTATTGTTATTCTTAAGGATCTACATTCAAAACCCCAGTCTCTCCATATTTCTCGAGTGTTCCCCCTATTTCATCATTATCCCTTTCCACTTTGAATTATAGTTTTCTGCTTGTGCTGTGTATAGGAGCCTTAACTGTGTAGCTCTGAAATACCCCTTTAAATCACATAATACCAAACCACCTTGTTCTATTGGATCATCCTATCTCATTTGACTATTACCCTCCTCCCCTCTTATATAAAACCCTTAATCTCTTTATTAATTGCTATCCACAACTTCTCTGCTTGATAAAAATATGCCTGACCTGTGTATAAAACTAAAGGGACTGAAAAACAGACATTCCAGTTTCTCAGTTGTTATATTATCTTTTGTTTAGTCTCTTCCCACATATCCTTAGCTTCCATAACAGAATCCTTTCTAATGCATACCCCTAATCATTTTTATTGCCCTTATAAATATGGGTATTGCTGGACCAATTTGTGTGTGGGTACATAGTTTATAGCTATTGCCTTTGTTTTATCATAATTACTTTTGTTTCCTGAAAACACTTGAAACTATCTCAGAATGTTCCACAGCATTGAAAAGTAATTTTCTAGCTTTATCAGGTAATACTGTCATCTCCAAGTAAAGACAACTTTTTTGATTACCATACCAATTATATCATTGAATTTATGAGTCCCTTATTTTCTTTGCCAGTGGTTCTAAATATAATGCCAACAATAGAGGGGGAAAGAGGTCACTTCTGCCTGGTTCCTCTTTTCATAGGTTCATAGGTTCATAGGTTCATACTAGGCTATCTGCCCTGGGGCAATTATAAGCCTAGCCCGATTCTGTATGGCTTACGCCACCCCTTGATTTGAGTATACTGTGCCCTTTTTAAGGTTTAGTTTACTGTGCCTCTGTCTAATAGTGACACGGGAGTAATCCCTGGGACAAACCTACGATCCCCCATCCACCTATCGAGATTCTTCTTGAAGAGATTCAGTGAGGTGCTCTGCCTCACATGAACTGGAATTCTATTCCAGAGCGAAGGGAGCCTCTGGGTTATGAACCTGCCCTCCAGCAAGTTCTATTTATTTCTGTGCTGAGGTTCAAGTCCCTCGAGCGTGTGGCTCTAAGGGATTTAGATTTACTGAGGTGGAGCATGTCCATTAATTCTGGATTTGACATAGCTTTGTATGTCAGGCATAGATCGCCTCAAGTAGGCAGTATGCAACTGAGTAGAGCTGGAGTTTTTAACTGAGCAGCATATGGCATCTGTTTGAGACCCTTGATCCTCTTGGTGAGATACTTTTGGGGTCTTTCTAATTGCTGCAGGTGTCGGGTAAGGTACATCCCAAAGGGGCATTGTATTCTATGATGGGCCTGATGAGGGATGAATAAAGGCACGATTACCTCTCTTGATCTAGATGTGAAACCCTTCGTGATGAGGTGGGCTATGTAGAAGGTCTTTCTAACCACTTTGGCAATGTGGTTTTCAAAGGAGAGATTGCTATCAACTTGGGTCCCCAGGTCCCTAATAACTTTCTCTGTACTTAATGGGTTTCCGCCTATGTGGTAATTTGTGGGCACATTGTTTTTGCTAAATGGTATGACTATACATTTTTTGGCATTTAGCTTTAAACCATGGTGCTGGCACCAGTTATCTGTCTCTGTGAGACCTTTTTGAAGGATGTTTGTGTCAGCTGGAGAGTTGATTATGGCGCCCAGTTTGCAGTCGTCTGCGAACTTGGTGAGCCATAGTCCTCCCACGTTTGCCTGTAACTCGGAGAGTGGTCCCAGGACAGAACCCTGTGGGATGCCAATTTTGACCGGTTTCGAGTCTGACATGGCTCCAGCAACTCTCACTCTGTGGGTTCTGTCTTTGAGCCAGTTTGCGACCCATCTTGTGACATAGGGGTTTATATTTAAGCTGGATAGCTTATCTATGATGCCCGAGTGGGGTATTGTGTCAAATGCCTTTGCAAGGTCCAGATAGGCTGTGTGGACTACCTTCCCTTCATCTATGGCTTTGGTGACTGTTTCGAAGAAGTCAACCAGGTTCAAAAGGCAATATCTGCCCTTGACAAAGCTGAACTGGGTAGGATCTAGTGTCTGTAGGTCCCTAATGTCTTTGTTTATGAGCTCCACGATGATTCTCTCCATAGCCTTGCAGAATAAGCTAGTCAGGCGTATGGGGCGATAGTTTCCAGGGTCCATAGAGGCTCCACCTTTGTGGAGTGGGACCACTGTTGCTGTACGCCATTCTGTGGGCACATATCCTGTAGTGAGGCTGAGATTGTATAGCTGTTTTATTTGAGGGATTAGTTCCTCTTGTAGTTCATGTAGGACGCAACCTGGGACACCATCTGGTCCCATGGAAGCAGTGTTTTTTGCTTTGGAGAGGGCAGCCTTCACCTGAGCATCAGAGATGTTTGGGAGACAGCCCTCTGCCGGGATAGATACTTGCTCTTTTGTGGGGGAGGGGGTGGAGAAGTTTGCACTGAACCTGTCTGCCAGGATATTGGTGATGTCTGTGGGTTCAGTGTATTTTTTGTCGTTTAGAATCAACTCAGAACAAGTCTGGGAGTTGCATCCCAGGTTTCTAACATAACTGAAAAAAGCCTTATGATTGTCTTTGGTGTCCTGTGCAATTTTTCTCTCGAAGCTGGCCTTGGAGGATTTTATGAGGGATCGTAATTTTTTGCTAGTACTGATCAGAGATGCCTTCCCTATTAGGGATTTTGCTCTATCATGTAGTAGCTTCCTCCTTCTGTTGTACAGTTTATTTATGGCAGGGGTCCACCAGACTGGACGCCTGCCTTTGGATGATTGGGTCTTGGTTTTGTTTGGGATAGCATGATCCATGCATTCCTGGAGATGTCTGTAGAATGCGTTTATATAGGATTCTGCAGTTTGGGCCGTAGTTTCCACTGGCCCTGGGGCCTTGAAGGATTCCACTTTGGTTTTGAGAAGTTTTGAGAAGTTTTTCACTGTGGTTTTCTGGGCTAGGGGTGAGGTCGGGATGTGGACATCCAGTGAAATTAATTTATGGTCTGATCTTACCAATGAGAGATATACTTCTGGTGTGGAGCATAGAGTCCCCATGTTGGTAATGATCAGGTCTAGTATGTTGTCCCCTCTTGTGGGAGTGGTGACTAGTTGTTCCATAGCATTTGAGTTTATAATTTCCAGGAACCTTTGGGCTAAGGTGCTGGGGCTTGAGTAGTGCTCCCAGTCAATGTTTGGGTAGTTGAAGTCACCCAATATAATGGTGTTTGGAGAGATCTTCATGTTCTCCAATGTTTTCAGGAAAGCCGAGTGGGATTCCTGACTTTGAGAGGGTAGGATGCTATAAACTGAAAAGCAGTCTTGCCCACTGTTAGTTGCACATGGATGGTCTCCGATACTTTGTGCAATGCCACTAACCTGGAGGTGTGGATATCCTTGATAATTATGGAAACTCCCCCTCCTTTTGTGGTTCGGTCCGGGTTTTGGGGCTGAAAAGCATGATATGAGGTATAGGCTGGTAGTGCTGGGGTGCTCTCTGGTGCCTTGAACCAGGTTTCTGTCACTGCACAGATATCGATGTTCTCCATACTGAGGAGAGCTTCGAGTGCGTGCATCTTGAGGTTAAGACTTCTGGCGTTTAGCAGCATTACCCTTAGTTTCTTGTTCCTTGTGCTGTCTATGGGGTTTGACTTTTGAGCCTTGCCTAAAAAAGGCACTTTGGGGGTGGCAAGAGCCTTTGCCAATATCCGAAAGCCCATTGGTGACAGGTGCAAGCCGGCCCTCGTGAAGCAACATGGTTTGTCGAGCCACATGTGGTTTTTAAAAAAGGAAGGAATTTAAAGAACGTACTGGAGAGACATGTACCAGTAACATCCAGATTACCAGGAATGTTTAAATGCGAAAATTGTAATTTTTGTAAATACATCGATTGTAATAACCATTTTACAATCAATGGTAACACTTACAGACTGAAGTCTAGATTTAATTGTAACAGTAAATTTTTAGTGTACCTGGCTAAGTGTATTGACTGTTTTGCATTTTACGTGGGCAAAACAGAACGTAGGCTTAGAGCTAGGATATATGAACATCAATATGCTATCTCACACAATAAGTTAGAGAATGCCCTAGCAAAACATGTCCACTCTAATCCATCCCACAAATTTAAATTTACTGTCATTAGTAACTTTATTTCTGACAATCTGGGGGGTCCTGCTTCCTTCAAACTAGAAGAAATGGAACTACTGTGGCAGATCAGATAAAACTCATTTTACCACCCTGGTCTCAATGAAGCATGTTCAATTTCCAGCTTACTTAAGCTGAAAAGTCTCCTTAGATAATACAGAAGAAATTCAATATTTTATGTATTGTTATGTGGGTCTTAAATTATTACTGACAATTTAATATTTTTGTGTCACATAATGTTTTTAATATAAGTAATGTTTTGTATATTACATTTTAAATTTAAATAGAGTTTTTCATGTACTGTTTGTTTAATAGGTACAATGTAATTACAACTTTCCCGCACTTTTTGTGTTCAAATTGCCTGCAGCTGTTGTAGTAACTCACTTCTGAAGAAGTTTGTTCCTTTGAACAAACGAAAAGCGCTTAAAGCACCTGATTTTATCTTCGTGTTTTACTTTGTGGATTTATCCTATTAAACCTTCGTAGTCAGTCTGTGGAAGCCTTTAGTCTATTTACTTGTTATTCTCAGTTTGTTTGTGCCTCTAGTTTCAACATGATATGAGGTATAGGCTGGTAGTGCTGGGGTGCTCTCTGGAGCCTTGAACCAGGTTTCTGTCACTGCACAGATATCGATGTTCTCCATACTGAGGAGAGCTTTGAGTGCGTGCATCTTCAGGTTAAGACTTCTGGCGTTTTGCAGCATTACCCTTAGTTTCTTGTTCCTTGTGCTGTCTATGGGGTTTGACTTTTGAGCCTTGCCTAAAAAAGGCACTTTGGGGGTGGCAAGAGCCTTTGCCAATATCCGAAAGCCCAGTGGTGACAGGTGCAAGCCGTCCCTAGCGAAGCAACATGGCTTGTCGAGCATGTCATCCCAGGCTGACAGACACTGGATCTCCTTTGAATGACACCAACATTTTTGCCAATTGTTAAAATCGATCATTTTGTCTTTGTACTGTCGCATCATTCTAGGTGAGGGTAAGATGCTGCTCAAGGTCAGGGTCATACCAGCCTGGGCTACATAATCAGAGAGCTCCTCTATGTCTCTTTTCATGTAGTCCAGGGAGGTACATCTCAGGTCATTCACACCAGCATGTACAATGACTGAGCCATATTTGTATTTACTTTGGAGTGACCTGAGTGCTTGCATTATGTGGCAGATCCTAGCACCCGACAGGCAGCTCACCATGACCTTCTCTTTATTCAGCCTGGTGAGCGGGATGTCAGTGTGTCTGACAATAGAGTCACCTATTACAAGAGTATCAGGTGTGTTTTTCAGCCTTACAGGCTGTGGCTGCTTGGCACACTGACTTTGTGGGCTATGTGTTGTGCATGTTTTGTTTTGAGGTAGCGTTTGCTTGGATGTCTGCTTTGGAGGTCTCTGTTGCTTAGGTAGATTTTTATTTAGAGCCTCCGAGTATGTTTTTGTGCATTTATGTGTTTGGTTCACTGATGTGGTGGGACTATGTGATACTGGAATTGTGTTGTGTGAGGTTACCTTCTCCTCCTGTCTGGTTACACCAGTTTTGAGATGAGAGAGCTCAGCCTCCAGTTTGGCTAAATAGTTGCATCTCTCACATATATTTGAACCTGTTTGGAGGAGGAGAGGGTTGTCCGTTTACATGAGACAGTTGTAACATTGCCTCAAAATTCCCAGATTCACCAGCTGGACTGGAGAGGAAACCATTGACTGACCTTTGGACATGCTAGAGTAATATAGGTAAACTGAATTTAAGACGGATCAATAGAGGACAGGGTAATCGTAGAGAGTATAAGAGTAAGTAGTGCTTATGGTTTAATAGTGCTAACATTTTTCAAGCAGAACTTGTCAAAGAGGAACTCCCCACTTTAATTTTTGCTCCCAATTCCTCATGTATCCTCCTAATTAACCTTATTATTTTGTCATGGAATGTAAATGATTCCTTTTCCCTACTCATAAAATCAGAGCTTATGCTGTTGGATTCTTTTTCTGCATCAAGATGCACCAAACAGCAGTGGTATTTTCTTACATTCTGCTTCCCACTGGATCATTATTCTATTTATGTTGTTACATGTTTGCCTCCCTTCCACAAAACCACATTGATCCATATCTATCAATTTTGGCATCACAATTGCCATTTTTAGCCGTTCTAGACATAAACACTTTATAATCATAGTTTAGAATTGAAATGGGCCTATATGAAACTGGATCTGTTGGGTTTTTACTATCTGTAGGTGTTACAGCCACCACAACCTTCTTCTAGGATAGTGATGCTTCTCCTCCTTTTAAAATACCATTAAATAAAACTTTCCAGCTCTTTATCATTTTCTTATTTCCTAGCTTCCAGATTTCTACAGGAATACCATCTATTCCTGGAGACTTTCCTGTAGATTGGTTGTACATCACCATTTTATCTCATCTCCTACTATCCTGTTAGTAATTGAGCCTCATCTGCCTCTACCTTGGCATATTTAATTCTTCCATAAACGTTTTCCATTTGCACTTTTTCTTGATTTCCACATTTCTCTGCTTTATACATATTTTCATAACATTTCTGAAATATTTCTAATACCTCCCCAGGCTCTCTGATTATTTTCCTTTTTTACAGGCTGTCTGAGCCATTTTGCTAAAAGCTTTTGTGCTCTTGAGTTAAGCAACTGTTTTTGATAATAATAACAGCAATCTTTCTAAACTCATGCATATTGTTGAGGTAGTCCCTTATTTTCTTTTTAGCATTCTGCAGTTGCACCTCTTTTCCTTCTGTAAGATTCCTGCTATTCTGCTATACTTTAACCTTTGTCAGTCCCTCTAAATAATTCTAGTTACTTTTTAACCATATTTCTTTTATTCCTACCCTGTTTTGAAAGCCTAGTTTTATTTTATCCCACGTTCTAGCTATATTTTCTAAATAAATTTCTGTCCTCCATAATAACTCTCAAATAATATCCACTATCTATTCCTTAAATTCCTCACTGTTTACCAGATAGACAAGGAAGCACTAGTGTCTCCTTTTTATTTTATTACCCTGCATTTTTATTTTTGTTATTCAGTGCATGATCTGAAATAGTTATTCAGTGCTTTCAATTAAATGCAGATGTTCCTGTGAAATATAATTTGTCTAGCCTAGCCCAGTTTTTGTACCCCAGGGAATAGTATGTAAATTCTGTCTGAGCTCCTACTTCTGAATTCACATCTTCCATACCAAATATTTTCATACATTTCTTTGAAAAAATATACTCTGTTTTGTATAATTTTCATCTAGGCCCGACCCAGATACATCCTCACTGTTGCAAATCAAATTCCAAGCACCACCAATAAGTAATATTCTCTGTTGTAAGCTGATTATTTCTCCCAGAATTTTCTTTGTATCCATTGTATCAGTTTTAGGTGAAATATAAATACATGCCAGCATAATGCTCCTCCCTTGTCAGTAGCCCCTTACTACTAGAAATATATAATTGTTACTGTTTTTACCCTCTTCTATCACTATTGGAGCTCATCTAACAATTAATATAAGTACTCCCCTTTTCCTCTGCCCCAGATATTCTGTTGAATATCCGTCCTGAAATAATTTCTTTATCAAATTCAAATGCTTGTTTCTTTCCAAATGTGTTTCCTGTAGCATAGCTATATTTGCACTCTGCATTTTTTTTCATATTCCTAGATAGTATGGAGAGTGTTGCCATTATGATAAGTTATTATTCCTTCCTGTTATGTATAACAGCTTTTTTAAAAATGTCTAGTTTCAGCTTTTGTATTATGTGTAAGCACTAATGTTTGGCAGGTTGATCTTTTATACAGCTGTTTCTTGTCATATCCATTTGAACTTATGTCACATCTTACAAGACATTTTGTTTTAAAGAAAACCCTCAAACAAAAACAAACACCCCAGAACACTGCCATAACCTATTAACTCAATACAAGCACACAAAACTATGTACATCTTCAAATAATGAAGTTTAACATACTAAATGGCAGATCCTAAATACTCTTCCCCTAGACAATGCTGTAGAACAATTTAACTCTATCTTCCTAAATACTCTTAACTCCCTAGCCCCACCAAGAAACAAACAAGTCAAAACTAATTCTGCCCCTTGGCTATCCAAAGAAACAAAACAAATCATGCATCAAAGGGACAAATCCTGGAAGCTCTACCAGAAAAATAAAATGCCTTCATCCCTGCTCCAATACACCCAACTCCGCAACCAAGCAAAAAAACTAATCACCCTGGACAAAAAAAAAACTACTACAATAAACTTCAGTCCAACCATAATAAGAACCCAAAACAATTCTGGAAATCAGTTAATTCCCTTCTCCATCTAGGATCCAGGAATAACCCCTGCCCTGACCCTAGTATAACTGACACAGAACTAAGCTCTCACTTCAACAAATTCTTTACTGAATCTATAGCTAATCTAACTAAATCCTTTCCAAACAATAATACATCCAACTGTCTTTCCTTTACACCTAACAACCCTTTTAACTGTCCTCTTAATTTCCAGCTGAAACCTGTTTCAACCACATTTATAAAAAGGCTCTTATCCAAACTAAAGCCATGCTCTAATGCCCCTGACAACATCCCTTCCTCCTTCCTTAAATGTACTGCTGAAGGTATTGCTCTCCATATCAGCATCTTAATTAACAGATCTTTAAAAGAGTCGTACGTTCCTATTCTTTGGCGATCAGCCTACATTCTACCACTTCATAAAGGAGGCAAAAATGCGAATATCTCCAACTTCCGCCCAATTGCCCTACTCTCACCTATATCAAAAATTCTAGAAAAATGTGTCCACCATCAACTCATGCCTTTCTTAACCCAGAACCACCTCCTAACACCCACCCAACATGGCTTCCACCCTGGACACAGCACCATTACTGCCTTATTATCCTTCTTAGAAACAGTCAATCAAACCAGGGATTCTGGATTACTAGTTTCCACTGTACTGCTAGATCTTTCTAAAGCCTTTGACACCATCTCTCACAAACACCTTCTCTTTCATCTAGCCAACCTTCATCTCTCCCCTGATACTCTATCCTGGTTCTCCAGCTACCTATCAAACAGATCTCAAGCTGTCAGATGGAAAAACTCTACCTCCTCCTTCTTATCTACACCCACTGGCATTCCCCAGGGGTCCATCCTTGGACCCATGCTTTTCGACATCTTCATAAATAACCTTCACACTGCCATCCCAGACACAACAGTTATCCAATATGTTGATGACTCTACCTTAGTCTGTGCCGCCTCTAACCTTCCTGAACTACTGACAAAAACCCAAATAGCTTTTTCCACTACTGAGAACTGGATGCACCAAAATCATCTCTCTCTCAACTCTAATAAATCTAAAAGTTTTCTTTTCCCTCCCTCCAGGGCTTTCACTTTTGACAAAAATGCTTTCAAAATCATAAGCCAAACCAACTCTACTATAGAGGTGGTCCCATCTGCAAAACTCCTTGGCATCACCATAGACGAGCACCTTAAATTTGATAACCACATACAACAAAACATAGAGAAAACCCACCAAAAGCTAGGTATGCTCTATAGGAACAATTGCTTTCTCTCCAACTCCTCTAGGCATACCTTAGCAACTACCTATCTTCTACCATCTTTACTATATGGAGCTCCACTCCTAACTAACCTGTCATCTTCCAACTCCTCTAAACTCAAAATTTGCTATAATAAGATCTCTAAATTTGCAACCAAATCTAAAACCTCTACTCACCATTGCCTTTCCCTACAAACTCTGAACTGGCTAGAACTCTCTAACCACCTAGACTATCTCCAACTAACCACTGCTCACAAATTAATATTCTACCCTGATAAATGCCCAGCCTTAACCAACATCCTTCCTCCGTACATCCCAAATAGATCTCTAAGATCTGAACACCAAAATTTAGTCTCTATCCACAAACTCAAATGGCCTGCTGGCCAACTGCTTCTCTCCTACTCTCTAGGCAGGAAATGGAACTCTCTCCCTCCTTCACTTAGAACAACATCTAACTCTGAATCCCTCAAAACCCAACTTTTCTCTTACCTGTCTTCTAAACATAAATGTTCCTGCTTTCATCCCACCTAAATTTAAATAACTACCCATTGAACCCTCTATACTCTTTCACTTCACACTACCCTAGAACTATTATTTTTCTGTTGCTACTAAAACAAACTTAAGCTACTTCTCAGTTTAAGTAATTCTCTCTCTCTACTCCTTGTATATAAATATTGTAAATATCAAGTAACCTCAGATCTCGATATTACAGACAGTTGAAACTTGCTGCTCTGAAGGGAAACTACTGAAAATCTGTTTTATCTACTTTCCTTAATGATGTTTATGAGGTATACTATATGCATTTGCTTTTTTACTAACTGTATGAATGTATTTATACATGCATGTTTACCTTCGACATTACGTAACTTAGATTGTATTTGCATTGCTTATGGAGCTTTTCTCCCCGGGCCTCCACTGAAAATGGGCACGTTCTGGCCCAGTGGACTTCCCCGGTAATCAAACTGGAAATAAAATAAAATAAAATAACTCTCCTAACAGGAAAATTTTTCCCAGACTGACAACTATACTCATAGGCTTGAACTGACATAAAATGAAAGTTATCCATGCTAAGACGCATGCTCCAGTCCGTGCTTTTACTTACACTAGGTGCTGCCTATTTTTGTTTTATCATTATTCCTCTTCCTGATGTAGAAAACAACTTGATTTTTTTCAGAAAACATTATCTTTTAACCATCTAAAGATAAAAGTGTTCTGTTTTTATTGCCATTATCAGCTTGTCTCCATAGAAACATGAGAACTAGATATGCATTTGTCTTCACCTACAAGTTTTTCATGTTGTACTGTCAGAATTTACTTTCTAAGTGAAAACCTTTCATTACATTCACTGCTCTTTTATTTTCTTGCTTCCCCTTAAAACTTGTTAGATCAAGCCAATGGCCTTTATCCTGTCATTCCCTTATGCAAAAATAAAAAAAGCATATCAGTTTTACTTTTATTATGCTCTTTTGTCCAGGCTTTCTTCAGTTTGTGCCTAAATTTCTTAAAACTGAACAAGAAAGAAAGATGAAGGAAAAATGGCTCCTGTTTACTTTAGTATTCATATTACATTCAGAAATAACTGAAAGAAAAGCTTTATCAGATAACTTGCAGTATGTCATGTTTTATAAAAAATACTATTAAGAACAAAAACTTTTACTTATAGTTACCTCCTTCCTTTCCCTTCAGCATTCCTTAATGTTTTTTCAGACATTAATGACGTGAAGTAGGGCATATGCTTTGGAGTCTCCAAAAAGTTTAACAAAGTAAAAAAGTCCAATATTCACGTTTTCTTGTTCTGCCATATTTCACAAATTTGATTACTTTGCAACCCTACATTTATTCATTAATTTACAAGTTGCTTGTTTTCTTCCTGTTGATCTCCATTTCCCAACTCCAGTCTCTGGTTCTCCTGTGCTTTTTTTCTGTCTTCCAAGCATTTTTCTTTGGAAGATTGGAAAATATTTCACTGACACAGTCTTTCTATGAACTTTATTATCAGAAAAGTAAGAAACAGAATCCCCTTCTGTTTGATAGCTCAATATTTGTTGGACAAACTTTTGTATTTCCTCCTTAGCATGTTCTGCATCCCAAATTGACTTTGAACCACCAGGAAAAAATATTCTGAGACTAGATGCATACAGCAGCTTGTATCTCACACCGGCTTCTCTGTTTCTTGATTGCTGGAATACATGTATTCCACTTCTGTCTAGTCTACAGTGAGTAATCATTTTCCACAAACACTCTACTGTCTCCAACTTTTAGTACTTTGTCTTTCTGCTACAGTTTTGCCATAATCCAACTCTTTCTACTGATAGGATTACATCATTACTATTAGAGGTCTTGGTTGCTTCCTCTTGGCCAGGTTTGGAACATATATTCAATGTGCCCTTTCAATTAACAACTCCTGTTGTGGAATATTAGTCCAGATGGTTATTTGTGCTTTCATAAAATTAATACAGTCTGTTCCTTCCTATTTCTCTATTACAGCAGAAAATCTCAAGTTTTCCCTACATGCTCTGTCATCTAATGTTACCATTTTTTGAAACATCTCTCCTTGAGCAGTCACATACTCAGCTAGCCTTTTCTTCATTTTGACCTCTGATTCTTGCAGTTTTATCATCTCATCTGAATATCCTTTTAAAGCTTCTTCCATTTTTTACAGTCTTTTATTATTTGAGTTGATATATTCCTTCAGTGTTTCATTTATTTTAATCAGCTCTGAACACATTTGAGTTTACTGGAAGTCATGTGTTGCACCAAAGCTGGAGCTTGAACTGTTTTTTTTTTTTTTTGCTGAACAACTGCAGGATTCTTCTCAGCTAGTGTTTTCTCTTCACCTTTTGTGGTTGATTTTCTTTCAGGTTCTCTGAATTTCTTCTTTGCTGGCATCCAGGCTGTGCACCTTCTAGTCAATAACTGAAATTTACACAAAATACAAATTCACTGGCTCTTTTTTCTGAGTTTCTTTTTTCACACTGCGAGAGCTAAAATTAAGCTGTTACTCAGTTTGCAGCCATCTTGGAAGTCCAATCAGTAATATATAATTATTGACCATGGGATGCTTAAGACCAGTCGAACCCCAAATGAGATAAGTTAATTCAAGCATCAAAGGGAAATTGGCTAGGCTTAAAATGGCTCACAAGGGCAGCTAGCCTTGCACTTACCTATGAACCTATGATATTAGAAATGGTGATAAATATGTATTTTCATATTTAAAATTTGTAGTCAGTGTTTATGTCACATCAAGAAGTGTACAACAGAAGGAATGAATAAATAAACATGAGTAGGCGTAATTGCTAAGTGCCATTATGTTCAATATTTTCATATTTTGTAGCATAAGTTTTGTTAAAGGCAAGGAATTAGGTATAGTGTTACTTCATTTTCCAGTTACTAGGCAGTTTATGAATGAAGAGTGATTAACCATGTTGTCACATCTATTTTTGTAGAGTTGGAGTCCTAGTTGTTATGTAAAGTCTTGCATCACTATAGATAGATTTAAGAATTCTGATTCATTTATATATCTGCTATTGACTTTGAAATGGACAAAGTATATGTGTACAAAAAGCTACTGAAGCCCTATGTGCACTGATGAATTAATTTGAGACAAAGCTAACACAAGTCCTGATACAATGATCAAGAAAATAACCTACTGCACAGACTTTATCCTGTTAAATTCTACTGTGCAGTTTATTAGATTTTTGCAGTGTTGTTTATTAGATATTCCAAAGGTAATTTGTTAAGCTCAAAGTCACAATGTTACATTAAACAGACTTAATAGATAATCCTAGTAGTACCCCCAAGGAAGGAATGGTTATTGGAAATATCATGCATAATGAAGACATAACCAAGTATATTATACCCATGATGCTGTAGGAGACAGAAATTATCATATTATTTCCAGAACTTTAATGCAAGCACTTTTTTAAACTGAATATTCTTCAGAAAAGGGTGCCTTAAGTGATAGGAAAAATGCAATCTAATATGTCTATGCAAACATGACATATTTATTTTTCTTTATTAACTGATTAGGTGGACTGGTCACTTGACTGTTTTTAAGCCATGACCCTGAGTCATAATGAGCACAAAAGTGTGTTACAGTAGAGGAAGTACAAACACATGGCACAGTAGCAAAAGTAAAAAGTGAAATAAAGAAACTGTGCTGAGAAAAACACATTAATGTTCTGCATGTTAGTATACGTACATAATACAATAACAGGATCATATTTATAATATAGGCATATATATATATATATATATATATATATATATATATATATATATATATATATATATATATATATATATATATGCAGATATGTTGTACCTACAATATGAGACAGTTAAGCATTCATATGTAATAGATGTGCTATTCCATTTTGGTTGTGTTCTAACCATTCCATCAATAGCATGTGCATTTGTTTTCCTTCATCAAATAATCTTTTAATTCTGTTTTGAAGGTGCCCAAAAATATTTTCTTGTCTTGTACTACTATTCCATAAATCTGTCCCAATTTTACTAAATTCTCTTTCACCACTCTGTGACATTGTCGTCTACACATCTTACTGAGTAGCCCAAGTCTCTTGTGATAAGGTTTTGTTTTCCTAAGGTTGATAGGTTTGTCACCTTGCAGTAATAAGCTATGCTTTACAAGGCCAATATTTTGAAAATGCACCTCCCAGAAACAGTTACCTATATTCTATTCGATTAGGTGTTTGCTGGATTCACACAAAAGTTCCTGAAGTCCACAACACAACTCACAACTTGTAAGCCCAACACAGCTCAAAGAGTCAGGAACCACGATAGTACTGCAGTTAGTTTCTTTTATTAAAAAACCATGCACCAACGATGACACTATTAGTTGAGCGCTTTCATCTAGTGAATCTAGATTTCTTCAGAACATCAGACAAACTGTTTGAATACACTTTAAATACCTTAATTTCCCGCCTTTTTCTAAAAACAATTACCCAATTACATACATTTAACCCTATGCATCACTTATGCAGTAAAATATCCATCTCAAACTTGATTAACCATCTTATCCTTTAACTCTATTGCAAACTTACTGCATAATGTGCTGTTGTTAAAATATAACTTGGAAACGCATCAGTATTCACAAATGAATCATATTATTACTGTATGTGCAAATGCTGGTGTTATAGATTAAAAAATATATAAATAAAATATATATGTTATGCTAAAAAAATACAAAATTTGATAAATAATTTGATAAAAATGCAGTACAAAAAGAATCAACCAACACAATAACTGTTGTTACATACATAGTGATAGCTTATCTTGTATAATATCTAACATTTTTTATTTGCCTCAATATTTACACAAAATCATGATTATACCCTCACTAAGGGTTTAGTAGGAATTACTTCATTTAGGCCAGGTGGTGTGGCAGCCTCGAGCCACAGCTGCCACTTGATTTCTTTTTCTCCCACAATGGCCTTTGTATTACCTCCTCTAGGATTTATACTGACCACATCCAAAATACCAAATTTAAAACCCGTGCATGTCTCGCTATTGAGTGTATGTCGGGACAATGCGTTATTGGTATCGTTTCTCTTAATGCAATAGGTGTGGTCATAAATTCTATTTTTAAGAAACCGGTCCATCATTCCAACATAATAACTTTGACATGTGTCACAAATAGCTAGATATACCACATGTCTAGTTAAACAATTACCATGTTTAAAATGAACCTTAGTTCTATTTCTGTCCTTTAATACTATGCTTTTGCCTTCGTATATATACTTACAATAACTACAGCTCCCACACTTTACATTTTAAATACAAGTTGGATGAGCAAAATTAAAACTTATGTAAGATACCTGGACGATATGTTTCTTTTATGGACAGGCAATAGTCAATAATTAGAAGAGTTTATAAATTACATCAATGGTACTACTAATTATTTAAAATTTATTCACCAATTTGATAGACAAGGAATAAACTATCTAGATGTATATGTCTATAATGATGGAAAGACATTTCAGTCCAGGATACATAGAAAAGAGACTTATAGCAATGGATATTTGCATTACACTAGTGCCCATACATACAAAGTCAAGTACAATATAGTGAAAGGACAGTTAATAAGGGCAGCGAGGATGACATCAGATAGGGTACTATGCTTAAAGAGGTTAGTTTTATGGTGGCCATGTTCAGAGAAAAGGGATACCCTGACAAGATGTTGGATGATTTAACAGTATATGTAACCCAGGAATGGGGTAGAAAATTTCCCCACTATTAGGCATAGGTATTCAAAAGAACAATCCACACAACAATACAGAGGGTGAATATTATAATAGGGCCTGTATTGTAAAGTATGGACATTATACACAGCAGGTTAAGCAAATTATTACCAAACACTGGCACATTTTGACAAGCGATTCAGTGATTAAGGACAAAATCCCCTGTACCCAATTTTGTGTATAAGACAGGTAATAGCCTCAAAAGGCTTATAGAAATAAGGCAGAGTGCTATACAAGACACAAAGACCTTCAAAAGGGGTACTACGAAGTGTGGGAGCTGTAGTTATTGTAAGTATATATCTGAAGGCAAAAGCATAGTATTAAAGGACAGAAATAGAACTAAGGTTCATTTTAAACATGGTAATTGTTTAACTAGACATGTGGTATATCTAGCTATTTGTGACACATGTCAAAGTTATTATGTTGGAATGACGGAGCGGTTTCTTAAAAATAGAATTTATGACCACACCTATTGCATTAAGAGAAACGATACCAATAACGCATTGTCCCGACATATACTCAATAGCGAGACATGCACGGGTTTTAAATTTGGTATTTTGGATGTGGTCAGTATAAATCCTAGAGGAGGTAATACAAAGGCCATTGTGGGAGAAAGGAAATCAAGTGGCAGCTGCGGCTCGAGGCTGCCACACCACCTGGCCTAAATGAAGTAATTCCTACTAAACCCTTAGTGAGGGTATAATCTTGATTTTGTGGAAATATTGAGGCAAATAAAAAATGTTAGATATTATACAAGATAAGCTATCACTATGTATGTAACAACAGTTATTGTGTTGGTTGATTCTTTTGTACTGCATTTTATCAAATTATTTATCAAATTTTGTATTTTTTTAGCATAACATATATATTTTATTTATATATTTTTTAATCTATAACACCAGCATTTGCACATACAGTAATAATATGATTCATTTGTGAATACTGATGCGTTTCCAAGTTATATTTTAACAACAGCACATTATGCAGTAAGTTTGCAATAGAGTTAAAGGATAAGATGGTTAATCAAGTTTGAGATGGATATTTTACTGCATAAGTGATGCATAGGGTTAAATGTATGTAATTGGGTAATTGTTTTAGAAAAGGCGGAAATTAAGGTATTTAAAGTGTATTCAAACAGTTTGTCTGATGTTCTGAAGAAATCTAGATTCACTAGATGAAAGCGCTCAACTAATAGTGTCATCGTTGGTGCATGGTTTTTTAATAAAAGAAACTAACTGCAGTACTATCGTGGTTCCTGACTCTTTGAGCTGTGTTGGGCTTACAAGTTGTGAGTTGTGTTGTGGACTTCAGGAACCTTTGTGTGAGTTTCGTTGACCAATGGATTCACTGCAGGATGTATCGGGTTTAGGAGCTTCCATTACCCGTGAAGAAGTGGATAAACTGCACTCCGAGATGGCTATAATCAAGGGAGAACTAACTCGCCTAATCGAATTATTCACACCCAAACCGGGCTCTTTAATAACTCAAAACCCGCCTACAACAACGGATGTACCAGCTGTCTCGTTCCTCTATTGGCCAAGCGAGTGAGGAGGATATCCCGAATGGGCAAAGGAGGAGTTCGTCACCATTTCTGCTCACCTGCACGCCGAGGAAAGATCTGCACTCAAGTAAACAACAATTCAGCTTCTTTCAACTTTATTCCGGCTTCCCGAAATAATGAGGAGGACATCTACCTTATTTCAGGGGCTAAACCGAAAAGGCAACCGCCAGAAAAGACATATGGCGCAAAAATTAAATCCAGCGCCCACATTAATTCCAAAACTTCAGGTACTGTTCATTACAAGCCCGCTAAGGGCCCCTATGACAACTTATCGCATTACAATGTAGAAAAATTGTTACAAATGCCATTTGACTTTGACAATAGCAATAATGCGAACATTAAGGGGCAAGTGACTCATGATTATTACAACTCTTTAAAGCAAATGATATTTGGTTTTGGGAATAAGTTGACCAAAATAAAAGCATTGCAAGTTGAAAATATGTATTTACGGCGATGCTTGAATTGCCATGTAGTCCCTATGGGACTCCGTTTCTTCAAAAGACCTATGGGTATAGAGATGAATGCTTCTAATGTAAAAAAATGCAATGACATGTTTAATGCTTTTGGGGAACAGTTTATGCAGTTTATTATAGATAACAATGATGAAAAATTGACTGTTTTAATTTCTGAAGTAGAAAACATGGATAATGCAATACGAGATGACAAGCTATTTCCACAATGGGAAAAGTTATTTTATAAACAGTATGATTATGCGGAAAATGCAAGTAAGAGTATGTTTACTAAAAATGCAAAAGGTAGAGCGTGATATGCAGCAATATGAACAAGGGGTAGCATATAGGTGGAACAACAAGCATAGAGTGAGACCGAGGCAAACATACAAGGTAGAGAGTAGAGATATACCTCAGGAAGATGTACCACAATATTGCAATGAAGAGGTTTTTTTAGAAGACGAAGAGCAAAACAAATGGTATACAGTACATCGGAAGGGGAGGGGGGTCCCCAGGTGGAACAAGCACAGATAACACAGATTTTAGACAATGCCATTGTACACAATAACACAGCCCCAAGTGACTATGCATACAAGGACAATATAGACAATGGACTAGGTCCCCATATTACAATTGATGAGGGAGATGTCAAGGTTTATAATTATAGCACCTATGAAGTACCACCAGAACTGGCACAAGTATTCTCAAAAGGCATGAAGTTCATACCTGACAAATCACTGGATTTGGTGGATGTTTTGGTTGAAGCAAAGTTATTCTTAAGAAAAATAAACCTAGGGATATTTTTCCAGAATAGGCCTCAACATGCATACATAAGTTCCGATTTAAGGAAAAAAAGTTCCTTTACACCACCTATGGTGAAAACATTGGAAACATTGGAGAAAGTGATTCAGGATGACATTTACAAGTTATATAAGAAATTTAAATATCAGAAAAAGGACCAAATTATGGTTAAGAAAATACATTCATTGATTGACTCCATCTGTTCTGATAATGTCAGGATCATGGTTGCAGACAAGGGTGGGGGTATAGTATTGTATGACCAAGAAAAATATAGCAACAAGATATTCGAAATACTTAATGATCCAACTCAGTACGAGGTATCTTCATTAAATCAGGTCAATATCGCCCATAATAGAATAGACTCTTATTTGGAGGAATTTTTATTGGATAATAGAGTTGACGAAGAGCTTTATAAGTTTTTGAAGGTTGAGTACCCCATCCTGGCAACTATAAGAGGCATTCCAAAGGTACATAAAGATCTGATTGATCCACCCTTCAGACCTATAATATCAGGGAGTGCGAGTAAGACATTCCCATATGGTAAAGTAGTGGACAAAAGATTGAAACATATGTACAAATGTATACCGCATATAATGAAGGATTCCTGGGAATTCCTGGGAATATTCAAACAGGAATTGTGGTCACCTAATATCATATTTGTCACTGTAGATGTTAAAGAACTGTTCTCCTGTATTCCTAAGAATGAAGGAATAGATAGCTTTATGCAGAGCCTTAACAAATTTAGTGGGTTACAACAAGAAGAGATTGCCCTACTGTCCTCATTTATGGAAATAGTACTTGACCATAATTATATCTTTTTCAAGGAGAATATTATAAACAAATCTCAGGTGTGGCAATGGGGGCAGCGTGTGCCCCCATGTATGCCAACATGGTTCTCCTAGATTGGGAAACAACTTACATTTCAAATACAAGTTGGATGAGCAAAATTAAAACTTATGTAAGATACCTGGACGATATGTTTCTTTTATGGACAGGCAATAGTCAAGAATTAGAAGAGTTTATAAATTACATCAATGGTACTACTAATTATTTAAAATTTATTCACCAATTTGATAGACAAGGAATAAACTATCTAGATGTATATGTCTATAATGATGGAAAGACATTTCAGTCCAGGATACATAGAAAAGAGACTTATAGCAATAGATATTTGCATTACACTAGTGCCCATACATACAAAGTCAAGTACAATATAGTGAAAGGACAGTTAATAAGGGCAGCGAGGATGACATCAGATAGGGGTACTATGCTTAAAGAGGTTAGTTTTATGGTGGCCATGTTCAGAGAAAAGGGATACCCTGACAAGATGTTGGATGATTTAACAGTATATGTAACCCAGGAATGGGGTAGAAAATTTCCCCCACTATTAGGCATAGGTATTCAAAAGAACAATCCACACAACAATACAGAGGGTGAATATTATAATAGGGCCTGTATTGTGAAGTATGGACATTATACACAGCAGGTTAAGCAAATTATTACCAAACACTGGCACATTTTGACAAGCGATTCAGTGATTAAGGACAAAATCCCCCCTGTACCCAATTTTGTGTATAAGACAGGTAATAGCCTCAAAAGGCTTATAGAAATAAGGCAGAGTGCTATACAAGACACAAAGACCTTCAAAAGGGGTACTACGAAGTGTGGGAGCTGTAGTTATTGTAAGTATATATATGAAGGCAAAAGCATAGTATTAAAGGACAGAAATAGAACTAAGGTTCATTTTAAACATGGTAATTGTTTAACTAGACATGTGGTATATCTAGCTATTTGTGACACATGTCAAAGTTATTATGTTGGAATGACGGACCGGTTTCTTAAAAATAGAATTTATGACCACACCTATTGCATTAAGAGAAACGATACCAATAATGCATTGTCCCGACATATACTCAATAGCGAGACATGCACGGGTTTTAAATTTGGTATTTTGGATGTGGTCAGTATAAATCCTAGAGGAGGTAATACAAAGGCCATTGTGGGAGAAAAAGAAATCAAGTGGCTCGAGGCTGCCACACCACCTGGCCTAAATGAAGTAATTCCTACTAAACCCTTAGTGAGGGTATAATCTTGATTTTGTGGAAATATTGAGGCAAATAAAAAATGTTAGATATTATACAAGATAAGCTATCACTATGTATGTAACAACAGTTATTGTGTTGGTTGATTCTTTTTGTACTGCATTTTTATCAAATTATTTATCAAATTTTGTATTTTTTTAGCATAACATATATATTTTATTTATATATTTTTTAATCTATAACACCAGCATTTGCACATACAGTAATAATATGATTCATTTGTGAATACTGATGCGTTTCCAAGTTATATTTTAACAACAGCACATTATGCAGTAAGTTTGCAATAGAGTTAAAGGATAAGATGGTTAATCAAGTTTGAGATGGATATTTTACTGCATAAGTGATGCATAGGGTTAAATGTATGTAATTGGGTAATTGTTTTTAGAAAAAGGCGGGAAATTAAGGTATTTAAAGTGTATTCAGTTTGTCTGATGTTCTGAAGAAATCTAGATTCACTAGATGAAAGCGCTCAACTAATAGTGTCATCGTTGGTGCATGGTTTTTTTAATAAAAGAAACTAACTGCAGTACTATCGTGGTTCCTGACTCTTTGAGCTGTGTTGGGCTTACAAGTTGTGAGTTGTGTTTGCTGGATTCTTAGGTCATGGGACATTTATTAGATTTTCACTGCTGGATGTTTGTTCTATTCCAAACTGAATTCTTTAGGTTTGTTTTTATAGAGTGGAAGAGTATACAAGGCAGAGTCACCCTCTTAGGGCACCTCCTGCTTGAAGGAGGGCAAAGTAAATCCGGTTCAAAATGAATTTATGAGTAACTATTTGCTTTAAAGAAAGTTAGGGTTTAACTCTGTTTGTTTTACATGTAATGCAAAGTTCTTCTAGCACATCTTGCTTCTTCAAGTACTCCTACTCCTGTTCATCACTGCTACCACACCACTGTTTGCACTTTAGAGAAACATGTCTGTCCAGCCCGGTAAGGAGGAAACTGGACATCTTCTACATTCAGAGACATGATGGAAGTGCAGTGCCGCAAAGTCGCTTGGCTTGGGTCCAGAATCTACTATCCATGGGAGGACAGACTAATCAGGGATGTCTTCAAAATTAGTGACAGGCTCGTGGCAGTCGGACTTCAGTGTAAGGATAGGGCACTATTTATTTTATTTATTTTACGTTTGTTAACCAGGAGGGTCCGACTGGATACAGGTCCATTTTCAGCGGAGGCCCGGGGTGAAGAGCTCCAATTATATATATTTTTAACCTTAAAAGCCATTACTTGTGACATTGATTACAGGTAGACTAACATTGTGAAACTAAGTGACACATATTGTAAACACTCTGAATAATTATGAGAGCAACATGTAAGATAATGGAAACACATTCTTAATTATGAGGAGCAATACATAGATTTCATTACAGTAGCTACTAGACAAGAAGGATGAGCAGTTAGTAATGCTATCTAAACATGCAGGAAAAACATTTCCTATCCTGTAGTAATATTAGGGCTATGGGTAGACTGAGAAGGTAACATATTTTAGTGTGGTGCAATGAGATTAACTATATACTAGAGTGTTATCCAGGGGAGAAACAGGAACAGAGCCTGTTGTTCATGAAGTAAGTTTTAAGGAGTTTCTTAAATTGAGTGATGGGGTTGTTGGATGTCAAGTGAGTAGGAAGGGATTTCCAGAGTTTAGAGATACAGTGGGTATAGACAGATTTTCCTGCCTCTTTGTTAAATTTGTTGACCTGTAGGTGGTTTTGGGTGCTAGATCTTAAGGTTCTAGTAGTGGTGTGATGGTTAATTAGATGTTGAAGAGCTGGAATTTTGTCTGAGTGGTGTAATATTTTGTGTGCTAGTGAGAGCTGGTTGCTTTGAAGTATTAGTGGGAACTCTAACCAGTTCAGTTTGATGAGACACTCACAGTAATTAGTTCTATAGGATGAGCCTGTAGCAAATCTTGCTATCTTATTGTTTAGATCAGTGTTGTGAAGGTTAGTGAGCACAGGGGAGGCATAGAGTAATGTAGATAGTAGGTGTGTCCTTGCTATTGTTATTTTTGAATGGTATGAGAGATAGTGTTTGTTTTGATAGAGTAGTCCAAGTTTTTTGTGAACTTTCTTTATAGTTTGGGCAATGTGTAGATCAAATCTAAGGTGGTTGTCTATTTCCACACCTAGCAGCTTGGTGTGATTGGTAGGGATAATAGTGATATTGTTGTTGGATGTGATAGTAAAGCTGTCAGTGGGGGAAAGGGATCTGTGGGAGCTAAAGAGGAGTAATTTAGTTTTGGATGGGTTAAGAATGAGCTGTTGGTTGCTGAACCAAGTTTCAGCTAGAGAGAAGCATTCTTGTTTGGGAGAGGAGGTGATCTGGTGTGGGGGCTGCACATACAATAGTGGTGTCATCTGCATATTGCACTATAGAGGCTTTGGGTGTGGTGGATGGGAATTGGATGGTGAACAGTGTGAATAGTAAGGGACCTAAGATGGAGCCTTGAGGGATCCCTACGGAAACAGGCAGCAAGGAGGATATTTGGTTTTGCCACTTTACTGCTTGCTGCCTACCAGATAGATAGCTCTTAAACCAAGAGATAGAAGATGAACTGAAGTTTAAGGTGGAGAGTGAGTGAAGGAGTTTCAAATGGTTGACCATATCAAAAGCTTTGGATAAATCTAAGAATGTAGCAGATATGATTAGTCCATTATTTCTGTGGTTATTTATAGTGTTAGCGAATGAGGTAAGGGCAGTAGTAGTACTATGGAAGGGTCTAAAGCCATGTTGCTGTGTAGCTAGTAGTTTGTTTTCTAGAAGATATTGCATCAATTGCGTGTGGATTACCCTCTCGGTTTTTGATAAGGGGGATAGTATAGCTATAAGCCTATAGTTATTGAGTTCAAAGGAGTTACCCCCTTTATGCAGTGGTATTATATGGGATATATGGGATATTTTCCATAAGTGCAGTACTGTACATTTTGAGATGGATCTGTTAATTAGGATAGTGACAGGGTTGGCTATAGCTTCTGTGGCTAGTTGTAGATATTCAATTGGTAGGTTGTTGGCAGCTTGTTTGGTTAGTTTGAGTTTTTGGAGAAGTTTTTGAATGGTCTTGATTGATACTGAATGAAAATTAAAGTGGGTGCTGCTGTCTTTTGTTTCAGTTGGAGGAGATGTTTTTATTGGAGTGGGGTTATTAGAGCAAGTTTGGTTATTTGCAAGGGCTTGGATAGTTTCTGTAAAGAACTTGTTGAATAGTGTGAGGATATTGTCATGGTTATTTTCTGTTTTTGATGAGGGGGTGGAAGTTTTCCCTGGTAGTAAGAGAGAGTTGATTGCGGCCCAGAATTTTTGTGGGTTATTAGCATGTTTATTTTGAATGTTTTGGTAGTAGGAGATTTTGTCCGTTTTAATGATTTTTTTGGCCTTGTTTCATAGTTCAAGGTAGTTTTGTTTTTCTGTTTGGGTTTTACTTTTATGAAATTGTTGCCAGGCTTTGTTCCTATTTTTGAGGAATGCTTTTGTATTTTTAGTTAGCCAGGGGGCATATTTAGATTTAAGTCTGGTTGTTCGAGGGGGGGGGCATGGTGGTTAATTATATTTATGAAGGTCTTATTAAAGTATTGGACTGCCTTATCGAGTGATAACTTTTTCAAGGGGTTCCATTTACAGCTATTCAGGTCCCTGTTAAAGTTGTTAAAGTTAAATTGTTTTTTTATTTCTAATTTCCCGTATTGTTACCTGGGTTATTAGGGCTCTTTTAAATCTTAGTAGAAATGTTGCATGGTGATCACTGATGGTGCCAGGCAGACATCCAGCAAGGGATATGAGGGAGGGATGGGATACAAGTATCCAGGCTAGTATGGATTGATGCTTGGTACTTTTGTCAATTCTAGTGGGGGATGTGATAATCTGGGTTAATCCGTGTAGGTTAATGTGGAAGAGTGGGTTTTGTTTGGAGCAGTTGAGCCAATATATGTTGTTCCCTAGTAGGAAGTTTTCTTGGGGTAGTGAGTTGGATATCCATTCTAGTAGGTTTTCCATGATAATATTGTTGTCTGGTGGGATATAGCGGCCTATGATGATGTATTTTTTGGTGTTTAATTTTAATTTGGCAAGGGTGAGTTCCATGTTTTTGAGGTCAGGGGTTGAGATGTTGAATTGCTCTAGGATGAGGTGACTTTTATATAGTATGGCTACTCTCCCACCCCTTTTTCCTGCTCTGTCTTTCTGAATGATGTTATACCCTGGGACTGTAAATTCATTATCGTGGATATCTGGTTTTAGCCAGGTCTCAGTTGGAATGACAATTTCTGGATTATATAAGGTTAGTAGAGCATGGCGGTCATCAACTTTATTCAGAATACTCCTTACATCAAGATTAATAATGAGGAGTGAGTTTTTCTCCCTGTGGAGAAGGGCATAATTCAGATTGGAGTTAGGGGTGAGTGGGCCTGGGTTAGGGTGTATGTCACCACAACATAGGAGTTTTGTCTTGAGGTATAGGTAGAATCTGCTAAGTTTACTGATAATTGTTATGTGTTTTAATGTAATGTGGGATTGTTTACATGTTGAGAATAGTTTATATGCGAGATAGTGAATAGGGGCGGTTTGGTAGAGGTATGGTGCTAGGGGAGTGTAGGCATAAGTGGGTGTATAGTTAATGGATGCAGATTGTTTTGGAATGAGTAGGTTTTGTTGAAGTTGGATTTGATAGGTGATAAAGGATGCTAGTAGTACTAGGGTAGAGATGGATATAGAATATAGTAGGAGTTGTAGACCTGAGATGTTTGATAGTGAAATCATTATTTTTTTTATTCTTGGGGAGGGTGTGTAGAGTTGGTGGGGTAATATGAGTATAGTTAGGTGATAAGTGGTGTTGTGGGTAGAGTGGCAGGGTAGAATGGGTGTCAAAAGTTCAGTAATTTGGTCTTTAGAGGTGTAATTAGTGGGCTAATTGGGTGGTTGGCTCTGATAGGTTGGATTGGTGTATGGGAGATGGGTGTGGTTATTGATGGGTGTGGTGTATGGGTGTAAATGTAATTGAAGTGGGGGTGAGTGGGAATGGGGATAGGGTAGGGGAGTGGAGTGAGCCCTAGCGGAGCGGGGACTCACCGAGCCTCAGGAGTCCTGTGATTTTTCAATCAGGAGGAGCACCTTTCTGTTTACCCAGGCAGGTCAGTTCACATTAGTAGGTTGTTTCAATTGAAAATATCTGCCTTCTTGGTTGTTGGGCTCAAATTCTTTAGGAGACAGACTGTCTGTTTGGGCAGGCTTAGTGTGGCTACAGACTTTGATAAGATGGGCAGTAGTGTGTAAATTGTTTTGTTAAGTTTAAGTTTTAACTTGTTCCAAATAGGTATAGTCTTTTGGGGGATTGATCAGCTTAGGTTATTCTACCGTCTAGTGGCCAAAATGGGGAAGCACAAGCCCCAGCAATGAATGCTTAAAAACCTGGAAGGGAAGAAATATGCGCTGGTGTGCTAGCCAGTATTTAAAATACCAGGATTTGTACAACTGAGCAGTTCTTGCTTACAATGGTAGAATATGTAAACCTACTCTTTTTTTTTTAGGTGGTAAGTGGTTTCCTTGTAGAATGGAGGGAGGGCTAGTGTTTTCTCCACTCGAGAGAAGTATCAGGACATCGGGTACAACTGAGCAGGAGGGCTGCTCTTTTCTTTACAGGTTATTAACCTGGCTGTGAAGAGAGGAAAGGTACATTGTGAGACAGCTACACTACACATGCAAAGGTAAAGTGGGAGAAAAGATAGAGAGCTGGGCGCTGTGCGAGTGTAGGATAGAATAGGCTAGACTGGTGTTTGTAAGGTGGGGGAAATAGTGTGGTATGCCTTTCTAAATCAGTGTTGCAAAGAGTGAGGTCTGCCTTGCTAAAGCAGTGTTGCAAAGGGTGAAGTCTTCCTTGCTAAAAGTTGGGAGTATCATCATCATCCTAATACTTTAACATTGCAGCCTTATTCGGTTAGCATGGAAAAACAGGCTTCACTACAGTATATGCCATACAGCAGAATTTTGATAGCAAACAAAAGAGTGCATTCAGGCAACAGTTGCAGCTGGATACAGTAGGACAACATGAGTTGGTTTTGATAATTGGAGACCTAATTAAACATATCATGGCAGACAGAATAGGATATGTGTACTGCCTGGGTCTACATGGGTGGGCAACAGGAATGAAGAAAGAGAGGCCATTATAGACTTCTGTCTGCCAAATGTCTTAATGGTGGCCAGCAAATAGGTTCATTGGAAGGTACTAGGCTATTGTCCCAAGGGCCTACGTAAGCCTAGCCAACAAGGTTCCCTGGCTTACGCAACCCAAGAAAGTTATTTTCCTGTGCCACTGTCAAGCAGAGACCCAGACATGATCCCTGGGGTGTATTTCCTATTTCCCATCCTCTCATCAAGATTTTTCTTGAAGAGTGCTAATGAAGAACTTTACTTGACATAGATGGGTAGCCTGTTCCAGAGAATGGGAAGTCTCTGGAACAGGAATCTATCCCTCCAGCATGTCCTGTTTATTGTGGTGACAAGGTTTAGGTCCCTAGAGCATGTAGCTCAGAGGGATTGGGATTTCTTTAGGTGTAGCATGTCCAACAACTCTGGGTTTGACATAGCTTTATATGTTCTCAGAGATCACCTTGGCGTAGGCGATATGCCATGGAGTAAAGCTGGAGTTTTTTGAGACGGTCAGTGTAGGGCATTTGTTTGAGGCCAGTAATCCTCTTTGTAAGGTACTTCTGTGGCCTTTCCAGCTGCTGCAGATGTCTTGTGAGGTACATTCCAAAAGGGGCGTTGTACTCTATAATGGGTCTAATGAGTGTCGAGTAGAGGGGAACAATGACCTCTTTTTTTCCTGAATGAGAACCCTTTTACGATGAGGTGTGCCATGTAGAAGGACTTCCTGACTACTGGGGTGATGTGATTATCAAAGGAGAGACTACTGTCCACCTGGGTCCCAAGGTCTCTTATCACACATTCGGTGTTAAGTAGACTACCACCTATGTGGTAGTTCATGGGTACAGAGTTTTTACCAAAGGGGATGACACTGCACTTTTTGGCATTGAGCTTGAGGCCATGGCTCTGACACCAGGTATCTGCCTCAGTGAGGCCCTTCTGTAGTTAATAGCTCAGCAAGAGGGACATTCACAAGATTCTAGTAATGAAAGGGCACTGAGGTTGAATCAGTGAATGCAGAGTCATCCCAAATGAAACAGTGAGTCCACAACATAAACCTCTGGTTGCCACAATTAGTTGTAAGCAGTGGTTAAATAAGGCTCTAAGGTCAACAGAGACTAGACTGAAGACCTGGAAGTTAACTGGACAGAAAGCACAAGAGTTCAAAGAAATACTCAGGGCTTTAACACCTCAAGAAGAAGAGGAAATAGATGGAATTGAAGAAAGGCAGTGCCTCAAAACAGTGTGCGAGAGGACTTTAGAACAGATATGTAGCTGATCCAGATATGGAAATAAGGTACATAACAAAATATGGTGGTGGAATGCAGAAGACTAGAGGTTCGTCAGAAGGAGTGCAGGAAAAAGTGGGAGATGGAAAAGATGGACCACCTTTTGAAAGAATACTGGTTGGCTAACAGGCTAAGAGAGCAGTTGCAATAACAAAGAACAAGTCATCAGAGATATTCTACCAGCTTCTGGAAAGGGACTACGTGAATTGCATAAATAAACTCTATCAGGTTTCAAGGAAAAGAAAGAAGGATAAGAAGATAGTCATCAGATACCCTTCATAAGGGATGCCATCAAAAACCTGCTCATTAGTCAACAAGACATCAAAGGTAGATGGAAGGAGTTTTTCTAGCAGCTTTTGAATGAAGAAAACCCCAAAGAAACTACTGTCTCAAACACAGACAACTATAAAAGAAGTGGTGCCAGCCCTAGGAAACGTAAGAACAGCACTAAGGAAATGAAGCTGGGGAAAGCAATAGGTTCAGATCAACTTGCAGCAAATCCAATCAAGATGTTGGGTGAGGTAAAGAACAAATGACGAGGAAGCAATGATTCAACAACTGGAATATTTTAAAGTTAAAACAACACAGTTAAGCACTTTCTTACTTCTTCAGAACTATGCCATACAGGAAAAGGAACCCTTCTTATAGGAAATTACATCCTTACAACACAGCCAGATACAACCACTAAAGAAAGGCTGCAAAAAAAACGTAAAATAAAAAAAACAAAGCATTTAAAGATTCAGTGCACTCTAAACACAGAAAAACCTTTACAGTTTGGAAGCTCTTAGTGTCAGTTCACTCACAACAGAAACACTCATTTAAACCAGGAGAATTGTCAGCATTCAAATAAAGCTGCCAGTACATCTCTCTTTGCAATAACCAATTCTGCCAGTCACCACAATAGGCACCTGTAACAATCTGCTCCAACACAGAAAAACTAAATCTAATAAAGACAGCACAAGGTGAGGCATGTCTTGCCAAAACACTCTTATTGTCATTTTTCACAGTACTGTAATGATGCTGATAGATCCTTCTGTTCAAGGCATTTTTAGTCTTGCCAACATAAAATGCATCCCTTTGCAAGGTAAATCACCCTCTCACTGTTACAGCTGAATTTACCTTGTGGCTTAAGGTCCAAAATTTTCACATATAATGGACCCTCTGGATTGATCTCAATAAAAGGACATTGTTTTTCTGACAACAAAATGTGGGTGGTGTAAACATTCTCAGAAAGCCGACTAACTGACCTCTCCAAAATCTTCTAAATATTTGGTTTATTTTTAAAAGTGAATCTTGGTGGAGCTACAACAATGATTTTAACTAGTTATCACATAGTAGCATCCTGCCGCTGCCCAGAATGATACCGCAGTACAAGGACAAAATGATTGACTTCAACAATTGGCTAAGCTCATGGTGTCACTCTAAGGGGATCCAGTATCTGTCTGCCTGGGATGACATGGCCGACAGACCACGATGCTTTGCCAGAAATGGCCTGCACCTGTCGCCCCTGGAATTTCAGATACTGGCTAAGGCTCTTGCCGTCCCTATAGTGCCTTTTTTAGTCAAGGTTCAAATGAGAAATTCACCACTGTAACAGGAACAGGCAAGCAAAAACTGAGGGTAATGCTACTCAATGCTAGAAGTCTAAATCTCAAAATGCACTCACTCAAGGCACTCCTTAAAATGGAGAACATCGATATCTGTGCAGTGACTGAGACCTGGTTCAAGGCTCTAGAGAGCACCCCTGCATTACCAGGCTATAAATCATACCACACTTTTCAGCCATCTAACCTGGACCAGAACACCAAAGGTGGAGGAGTGTCCATATTCATTAAGGATATCCACACCTCCAGGCAAGTTGCACAGCATAATACATCTAAGTTTATCTAAAATTTCTCCAAAGCCAACTTCATGCTTCTTAAGACAGAAGTGGTAAACTTCATGACACCCATGCAGATGGACAATACAGTTATGATTGCTGAATCCTACACAAATGCACTCTATAAGCAGCACTCTATAAGTACTTACACTAGTGCATGAATCGTGCTATCCCAAACAGAGCCAAGACCCTATCCTCCAAAAAAAGGAAGCCAATTTGATGGTCCCCTACCATAAACAAATTTTACAACAGAAGGAAGAAACTGTTGCAAAATAAAGTAAAATCCCATGAGTGGAGGAGCTCCCTGGTCAGCCTCAGTAAGAAGCTGAGATCCCTTATAAGATCCTCCAAAGCTAGCTATGAAAACAAAATCGCCACTGATTCTAAGGGCAACCACAAAGCATTCTATAGCTGTGTCAAGAATCTCAATGGCAACACCCAGATCTGCTCTGAGTTACAGCACAATGACATGAAAATTACAGAACCAATTGATATTGCAAACATCCTGGCAGATAGGTTCAGTGCTAACTTTACCCCCCCCACTCCCTAAAGGGCCCATATCTATACTGGAAGACTGCAGAGTCCCTGTAATAACATCTATGCAGGAAAAAGCTGCATTCTCTAAAACCAAAAACACAGCATCCATGGGACCGGACAACATCCCAGACTGCGTTTTACACGAACTTCAGAACGAACTGGCTCCCCACCTAAGCACCATGTTCAGTCATAGTCTCACATCAGGATTTGTGCCCACTGAATGGCGCACAGCAACAGTTATTCCACTCCACAAAAGGGGAGCCACCACTGATCCTGGGAACTATCGCCCTATTAGCCTGATGAGCCTGGTCTGCAAGGCCATGGAACGTATAATCATGGAACTCATAAACAAAGACGTTGGTAACCTCCTAGCTCTGGACCCTACCCAGTTCATGTTTGTGAAAGGTAGAGCATGCCTTCTGAACATGATCGACTTCTTTGAGGCAGTCACCAAAGCCGTAGATGAGGGTAAGGTGGTTCACACAGCCTATCTTGACCTCGTCAAGGCTTTCAACACCATCCCCCATTCTGGAATTATAGCTAAACTCACTAAACTAGGTATAAATCCCTACATCACAAGATGGGTTGCCAACTGGCTCACTGACAGAACCCACACTGTAAAAGTTGCAGACTCCAAATCTGACTTCAAGCCAGTGACAAGTGGAGTACCACAGGGTTCAGTTCTGGGACCTCTCCAGTTTATCTACTTCTCTGAAGTACAGGCTAACACAGAAGGTCTCTGGCTAATGAAGTTCGCAGATGACTGCAAACTAGGAGCCATAGTAGGGTCCCCAAATGATGTGGACATCCTGCAGAAGGGCTTCAATGAAACAGATGCCTGGTGTTAGAGGCATGGCCCCAAGATCAATGCCAAAAAGTGCATTGTCATCCGTTTTGGTTATTGCTTGTACCCATGAACTACCACATAAACGGCAGTCTACTTAACGCCAAATGTGTGATAAGAGACCTTGGGACCCAGGTGGACAGTAGTCTCTCCTTTGATAATCACATCAACAAAGTAGTCAGAAAATCCTTCTATGTGGCACACCTCATCACAAAAGGGTTCTCATCCAGGAAAAAAAGAGATCATTGTTCCCATCTAATCGGCACTCATTAGACCCATTATAGAGTACAATGCCCCTTTTGGAATGTACCTCAGAAGACATCAGCAGCAGCTGGAAAGGCCACAGAAGTACCTCACAAAGAAGATTACTGGCCTCAAACAGATGCCCTACACTGACAGTCTCAAAAAACTCCAGCTGTACTCTGTAACATATCGCCTACTCTGAGGACATCTCTGCCTAACATATAAAGCTATGTTAAACCCAGAGCTGTTGGGCATGCTACACCTAAAGAAATCCCAATCCCTCTGAGCTACATGCTCTAGGGACCTAAATCTTGTCACCACAATAAACGGGACATGCTGGAGGGATAGATTCCTGTCCCAGAGACTCCCTACACTCTGGAACAAGCTACCCATCTACGTCAAGCAAAGTTCCTCATTAGCACTCTTCAAGAAAAATCTTGATGAGTGGATGGGAAATAGGAAATACACCCCAGGGATCACTTCTGTGGCTCTGCTCGACAGGGGCACAGGAAATTAACTTTGTTGGGTGGCGTAAGCCAGGGAACCTTGTTGACTAGGCTTACTTAGGCCCTTGGGCCGATAGCCTAGTAACCTACCTATTAACATTAAAGCAAAAAACAAATAATTTGTCATTTGAATCTCAATCTTGTATCTAATGTTCAACTGCTTATGGAATGTAAATAAGGGTCAAGTTTTCCAGAATCAGTTTAACTTTGGACTATAAAACTGATTTTGCAGTTGTCACCAAATTGATATGTCCAAAATTTGTCATTCTCAGGGATTTTAGGAAAAACTATAATAAATAAAACCTTTCCTAAAACAGATCCCTTTAAAACTCCAGGTATGACCAGTAAATAATCAGAACAAGTGTTATTTACCTTAACACATTGTTTTCCATCTATCAGCCAGTTCATTATCCATCTAGTTATACGTCTGTTTATTTATTTTACATTTGTTGACAAGGAAAGTCCAGCTGGACACATGCCCATTTTCAGTGTAGGCCTGGGGAGAAAAGCTCCATTTTTTTAACATGATCAAGCAGTTAAGAACAGTATTATTTACATACAAATCAGGCAGACTAGTATTAGTAAATCTAAGACAGGTTATAGTACAGGCTCATAGTAAGATATATAGTTCAGAGGTAACACACATCATAATATATTCAGTGCACTGCAGACTTATATACAATACATGCAGTTTTTTGAAAATTTATAGATACAGTATGTTGCAGTACTTGCTTTCCTTTACATACTTATACTTTCAATATGTAAGGTCACACTTGAATCAGAAACAGGGTGAGAAACTAGATTTGACATATGGCTGTGTTGAGTTATTGCTTGTATGCCTGTCTTTACCCAGGAATGAGACAAGAGCATAGACAGTTGTTCATAAGGTGGGTTTGTAGGAGTTTTGTAAATTGTGTAGTGGAATTATTGGATGTTAAGGGGGCAGGTAAAGCATTTGAGTTTAGAAATGGAGTAGTTAAAGAGAGATTTCCCTGCCTCATTGTTATGTTTGGTGACTTCTGTGAGGTTTAGGGTGCTAGATCTCAAAATTCTTGTTGTGGTGTGAGGGCCTTTAAGATGTTGGAGGGCTGAGATTTTGTCTGACACTCCAAACTGGCGATAGGCATAAGTGTGTGTGTGTGTGCCATCTGTGGAAGGTTGGGCGCCGGGCTGGCAACTTGACACCGTAAAACTCTACTGCCAATCATGAGCAGACAAGGTGATCTGCTCTGGCAACCCCTACCCAGGAAAAGCCGAAAGAAGTAGTAGTAGTAGTATAACTTGTATGCTAGTGACGATTGAGTTGAAGTAGGAGAGGGAGCTCCAACAAGTTTAGCTTTTTGAGAGAGTCACAGTGATGAGTTCTATATGAAGATTCTGTAGCAAATCTAGCTATATTATTATAGGAGGATTCCAGTTTGTTTAGGTCGGTTTTGCAAAGGTTGGTTAGTACTGGGGATGTGTAGAGGAGGGTGGATAGGAGATGTGTCCTGGCTACTGTGGATCTAGATTGCTTTGACAGAAATGATTTGTTAAGATAGAGCAGACCTAATTTTTTGTGAACTTTCTTGATAGTTTGGGCAATGTGCAAGTTGAATCTTAGGTTGTTGTCTATTTCAATGCCTAAAAGTTTGGTGTGGGTGGTTGGGGTAATCGCAGTTTTGTTATTAGAGGTGATTGTAAAGTTATCTGTTTGGGGGAGGGATCTATAAGAGCAAAAGAGGAGTAATTTTGTTTCAGTTGGGTTAAGAATAAGCTGGTTATTAATGAACCAGGTTTCAGGTAGCGAGAAGCATTCCTGTGTTTGTGAGTGAAGGTGCTTTAGTGTGGGGGCTGCACATATGATTGTGGTGTCATCTGCGTATTGAATAACTGAGGCCTTTGGTGTGGAGGATGGGAGTTGATTGGTGAATAGAGTGAAGAGTAAAGGGCCTAGGATGGAGCCTAGAGGCACTCCTAAGGATACTGGTAGTAGAGAGGATAGTTGTTTCTGCCATTTTACTGCCTGATGCCGACCTGATAGATAGCTCTTCAACCATATGATAGAGGAGATACTGAGGTTTAGGGTAGAGAGTGAATGGAGAAGTTTATTGTGGTTTACCATATCAAAAGCCTTAGATAAGTCTAAAAATATGGCTGAGACTAGTTGTCCATTATTTCTATGGTAATTAATGGTATTAATGAATGATATAAGTACTGTGGAAGGGTCTAAAGCCATGCTGGTTTTTAGATAGCAATTTGTTTTCTTGAAGGTAATTAATGAGTTGAGTGTGTATGACCCTTTCTAGGATTTAAGATAAGGGTGATAAAATAGCAACAGGACAATAGTTATTGAGTTTAAAAGAGTTACCTCATTTGTGTAGTGGTATGATATGGGAAGTTTTTCATATATGGGGTACTTTACACTCTGAGATAGATCTGTTAATGAGAATTGCAGCAGGATAGGCTATGGCTACTGTAGCAATTTGGAGGTATTCAGCAGGTAGGTTATTGGCAGTCAGGGTGGTGGGTTTGAGTTTTTGGAGGAGTTTTAGAATGGTTTTGATTGACACTGGCTAGAAGCTAAAGTGGGAGCTGTTATCTAGTGTTTCATTTGTGGTGGGTATATTTGTTGGGGTAGGATGATTGGTGTTAATTTGGTTATTAAGTAGGGCCTGGATTGACTCAGTAAAGTATTTGTTAAACTGTGTGGGGATGTTATCTTGGTTGTTCCCTGTTGTGGGTGTGGGAGTAGTAGTTTTCCCAGGTTGCAATACAGAGTTGATTGCTGCCCAGAATGTTTTTTTTTGGGGGGGGGGGGGTTAGCATGTCTTTCATGTAAATTTTGGTAATAGGTGATTTTGTTTATTTTGATGTATTTCTTGCCTTTGTTGTGCAGTTCTAAGTAGTTTTGTTTTTCTACTTGGGTTTTGTTTTTGTGAAATTGTATCCATGCTTTGTTCCTTTTTTGAGAATAGATCTGGTAGGTTTAGATAGCCAGGGGGCATATTTAGCTTTTATTCTAGTGGTTCTGCAGGGAGCATGATGGCTCAATATGTTTAGGAAAGTTGAATTAAAGTATTGCACTTCATCTTCAAGAGGTAGCTGTTTTAGAGGGGTCCAGTTGCAACTTTTTAGGTCGCTGATAAAGACATTAGTTAAGTTATTTTTGTTTCTGACTTCTTTACTGAGAGGAGATGCATGCTTAGCATATTAGTTTTCAATAAACAGCCACAAATAACCTTGTTTGAGAGGCTGTCAAAAGCTTTAGCATGATCCAAGAAGATAACACCAGGCAATAATCCCGTATATAAGGCCAGGGCTAAATGTTCATAAAAACTTATTAAATTACTCACGTTGGACCACCCCCTTACAAAACTATAGCAACTTAGTTTCATAGGTTTATAATAGGCTAATGACCACCAAGGTCTTTGCAAGCCTAGCTGTGCAACTCAACCCATTCTTGTCCTTAAGTTCCTTGGACACCTATATGGTAGAGTATGTTGGTAAAGAGGTAGTTGTGTGGGAGGGTTATGTTGGGAGGGGATTCATTTACTTACTGTTGACCTCTGTTCATCAGAGACATGGGACCAGACCAGGAGTGAATTTGTGGTTTCCCATCCAATGATCAACGTTCCTTTTGAATAAGGTCAGAGATTAACTCTGCTTTACATAGATGGGGAGCTTATTCCACAGGGAAAGGATCCTTTGAGGCACATATTGGTCTCTCCAGCATGTTCTATTTATGTTACAGGCAAAATTCAGGTCCTTAGATCTAGAGTTTATGGTAGTGTTTGTTTTACAGATGTGCAATAGATTTGTCAGAGCTATATCTGAGATGCTTTATATTCTAAGCATACATCTCCTCTCAGTAACCTGTAGGAGAATTAGTACAGAGATAGGGCCTTAAGATGATTAGTGTAGGAAGGGCATTCATACCCTAGATTCTCCTGGTGAGGAACGTTTCAGGGTGTTCCAACTGTTGTAAGTGCCTGGTTAGGTACATGGCTGGTGAGGAACCTTTGAGGGTGTACCAGACAGAGCCAGATCATGGTCGATTGAGGCCCTCCCTGCAGCAACCCCGCCCTGGACATCAGCTGTTTCAGTGGCCCATTACTTGGCCATTTCTCCCCAGTTACCATAAACACTGTTCAAACCTGTCAGTGTGCATATTATTTTCTTCTTTACTTCTACAATGATTACAGATATTTGAACTTAATTTAAAACTTTTGTTTCAAATTTTTTAGCACAGATACTGATGGTCTTTTGCTATACAAACAGTACACTCTCACAATGAAAACAGACTTAGCATGAACAGTAAACTTCTCTGCTGTTGAAACTCACATTCATTGAAATGGCATTAAAACCCACATTCTAAGAAAATGCATCTGGCCAGTGGTGGATTAAATTTACCTTTGGGCTGTTTTCGAACCATAGGCCTCTTACACACATTTTTTGGCCATGCATGCATGCACGTGTTCTTTGATGCACCATCTTGAATGACTAAAAAAGCGTCTAAACAAAGCAAAACCACCAAACAAAATTTATTAAACAAAACATTCAGTAAGCTTTTTTGTCTGTTGTAAGACGTCTTCAGACTCATCTGGATTGCATTAAATGATATTCCTTGTATTGTACAGCACCATGTGATAGAATGTGTTTTAAATTTGTAGGTATGATCATATATCCATTAAGCAAAGAAACCAAATGTATGAACTAACAATGACAAAACTACTCATTTCAGAACATTTCAACCATAAAAGACTACTGAAACTTCTGTCATTACAGTCCACCAATATCCATCAATATGTACAATCTCTGCAGAAGTAAGTCATCTGAATAACTTCTTATTAAAGAGATCTGTAACTAAGAGGCTGTTAATGGCAAACAGCTTTACATTTTAGTGTTTCATCTACAAATTCAGTGCCTGCTGCCTTGGAAAAAAAAATTACCTATGTTCCATTAAAAAAATGGTAAGCATGTATCAAAGTGGAGGGACCAGTGAAAGTCTGATACACCAGAGCTGTAGCAGGACTCTTTTCACAGGACCTCCACCATACGACCACCCCGAGGTGTTCCTCATCCTCTTTTAGGCTTAACTTTCCACAGCGGGTAAGTAAAAATGTCTGAATTAGCTAGTTTGTTCCCCCATCAATGGAGGGCCATTCTCATGACCTGGGCTACTGCTTATGATCTGACTCCTACAAACATGAGATGTGAAAACTGTTTTATGTGAATTCTCACTGTTAGTAAAAGGAGCACTAAAGAGCATGTAATATTATTTTGCAATATGTTTAAATTTTAGTTTGCAAGATGAGAGATTGATACATTTAATGAGAAATGGACTGTATTTAGTGATAAAGTTTGGTGGTTCTAACAATATAATGGGTTACGTTTCTCAAAGAATCAAAATAGGTCAGTGGTAAACATATAACTTGGGATCTAGATTATGTTTTGTAGTATCATAGCCAATAATAAGAGATGGTCTGATTATTTAGTTGATAGCAAAGTCTGTGTTGAATAGAACATTTTCTCTAACTCTATGAGATGTTAAAACAGTTTTGGATTGTCCTGTGATAAGGGAAGAGATTATAAATTTCTGCAGTTATGCATATTATCTGGGTGGGAAAGATAAATGAATGGCTGCTTATGTCAGTCATGGTATTTTGTTTTATATATCAATGCAAAGAAGGATGGCTGTATTGGGTTGTATTTTAATTTGATCTCATTATCCTTTTTGATTTATAAGTTCAAGGAAATCTTATAATGTGTGCCTAGTCCCCTGCTGGTTATTCAGGTTGTTTTAAGTAGTAAACATTTGAAAGGGAGCAAGGGCATGTTATGCACTGATAGGCAGATAACGATAGCTTAAAATTATGTGTGAAGCATGCTAAGTGATGCAGTACATGAATAACGCATCTTAGAAGGTGATGACTACAAGACAAAATATGTAAATAGGAATCACACTGAAAAGGAAAATACATTAGACTGATGAAAAAACTTTTAGAAAGATTAGGTAAGTAGAAAGGATCATAGGGGAGGCACGGCAGTACTCATCGGCACTGTGATGCCTTAGGGCAATAGATGGTCATGCTGGCTTGCTTGCTGATAGATGATTTGTAGGAAAACTGGAAGGAAACATTAAAGTAAGGGGTCAAGATTAGGAGTGAATCTGGCAAAGTAACCAAAGTAGTGGAAGCAAGTAACTGGAGAGCGAAAGGTAAGAGTGGGTTGAGGCCAAGGAGACGTTTGGCCTGCAGGTTGGAAGACTGCCTTCCTGCCAAGTATTGATACCAGAGTATAGGCAAAGAGAAAGGGATAGGGGAGTTCTAAGTGAAAGAGTTTAGAAAAGATTGGGAAGAGAGACTGGAAAAGCAATTTAGAAAGGAACAATGGGAGGATATTTGTATGTGTT